>NW_002475931.1:0-1654 GCF_000189635.1 Tetrahymena thermophila SB210 | reverse complement strand
TAAAAAACAAGATTAAACTTCATGAAGATTTTAATCATTTCGATGTATCTTCTTTGTTTGACATATCTCTCAGTTAAAAATATTTTGGAATAAGCTATAATTTAAGTGAATTCGAATATGATTTATTAAACTATCTTAAAGCTTTCTAAAAGTTGCATGGATAATATACATAATATTACAGTAGAGTAACTATAAGTCCCTTGCTTAATTACTTACTTAAGATAATTGATCTAAAAATACAAAATTAAATTAATATGAATATGATAATTGGAATTACTCACGATAGTAGGATTGTTCCACTGTTATAATTGTTTGAATTGATAAATTTAAATAAATAAAAGAGCGAACTATATTCTTAAATAAAAACTATAGAATAATATCCTCCATATTGTGCTAATTTTACATTCGAATTATATTAAAAACAGAATGATATAAAAACCACATCAATATTAGATAATAAAATAAATGAAAGTTTTAAAATTAGAATTAAGTATAATGGAAAATATATTAATATTCCAAATAATCAAAATAAACTCTTAGATATCGCCTAGTTTTAATCTTTCATTAAAAGTCATATTGTTTCAGATTAAGAATATAATACATTTACAGGTTCAAATATCTAAATTTAGCAATTTTTGGAGTCATTTATTTCTTCAAAAAAGTGAAACTTATTTAAAATATTTTAAATTTATCAAATAATTCTATTTAGTTATATACAGTAAACTTTCATTTTTAACATATTTATTTTTCTACTTGTATAAAGACTAAGATGGGTTTTAAAAATTTTTTAAGTTATTTTTTTCAATAGATTTGAAACCAAACCTGTTTCAAAACCTTTTTTAATTTCTTTTAATTTTTTTTATTCTAGCAAATAATATTTATTATTCTACTAAATTAATATTTTACTCAAAAAAATAATTATCCGAGAATAGTCATAGAGATATTTAAAGAAGAAAAAAAGAATCTATAAAAAATCATCAGATTACTTAATCTGATATTAAATTAAGTAAATTATCCTAAATTAAATTACTATCAATAACAAGATTAAATTTTAATTTTTTAGTATTTTCTCTAATTTTTTTGTAAAAATTTTTATTTTGAGTAGTATTTTGAATAAAGTTAGTTAGATAGATAGATAAATTTTTAATTTATTTAAGTAAATACATTTGAAATTAAATCCAGTTAAATTTTATAATTTAATTAATTTTGGATTATATAATATACTCTTATATAAATATATAGCATTTAAATGTAAAATATAAAACTAACTAATCTTACTAATCAAATACTTAAAGCTAGAATATCTATTTTCCCTCTATCTGTTATAATTACTAAAGAATTTTAAATAAAATAAAGACCAATAACTCTCTAAGTTAAGAATGAAGAGATGCTAATTTAGTGAACAACTTTGTCTTGAGTTAGATCATAAATTAATATAAAATCTATCTCCTTGAGGAATAAAAATCTATTTCTGTAAATTTAGGAATCGTGAAATAGCTCCCATTCGAAAGAATACTTATTTAAAAGTGTATTTTTAAAAGGATTTAGCTTATACAATCTTAAGTCTCCAAAACCACATATAAAAGATAGTGAATTGACTTTAATAAGTTCTAAAACATAATTTTCTAGTTCTATATCTGGATATTAAGTAAAT
>NW_002475932.1:0-3705 GCF_000189635.1 Tetrahymena thermophila SB210 | reverse complement strand
TTGGCACTTCTCCAAGCTCATTCCAATGTTCTTAGCTCCATCTGCACCAAGATTATTCCACCTATGAAAATAATAAATAATGAATGTGTTGAAAATAATGAAAATAAAATAGAAAAGTAATTAATAAATGGGTTAATAATGTATAATTGTGCTAAACATATTAAAAAGTGCTTATTTATTTTGATGCAATTAATTGAAATAATTGTTTAAATTAGCTAATAAATAAATTTAGATGCACAAAAATTAAACAAAAAATCAAAAATAATTTATGAGCTGTGAATCAATCAATCAATCAATCAATTAATTTTCCAAACCCATTTATTTGTTTTTCAGTTTAAATTTCACAAATGTATTAATTAAAATAGACTAAATAAATTGATAGTAAGTTAAATTACCAGAGATTCAGATTCAAAGATGTTATATTTTGGCACTTCTCCAAGCTCATTCCAATGTACTTAGCTCCATCTGCACCAAGATCATTCTGCCTATGAAAATAATAAATAATGAATGTGTTGAAAAAAATGAAAAGAAAATAGAAAAGTAATTAATAAATGGGTTAATAATGTATAATTGTGCTAAACATATTAAAAAGTGCTTATTTATTTTGATGCAATTAATTGAAATAATTGTTTAAATTAGCTAATAAATAAATTTAGATGCACAAAAATTAAACAAAAAATCAAAAATAATTTATGAGCTGTGAATCAATCAATCAATCAATTAATTTTCCAAACCTATTTTTTTGTTTTTCAGTTTAAATTTCACAAATGTATTAATTAAAATAGACTAAATAAATAGATAGTTAGTTAAATTACGAGAGATCCAGATTCAAAGATGCTATATTTTGGCACTTCTCTAAGCTCATTCCAATGTTGTTAGCTGCATCTGCACCAAGATCATTCCAATAACTAAAAAAATAAATAATGAATATGTTGAAAATAATGAAAAGAAAATAGAAAAGTAATTAATAAATGGGTTTATAATGAATTATTGTGCTAAACATATTAAAAAGTGCTTATTTATTTTGATGCATTTAATTGAAATAATTGCTTAAATTCGCTAACAAATAAATTTAATGCACAAAAATTAAACAAAAAATCAAAAATAATTTATGAGCTGTGAATCAATCAATCAATCAATCAATTAATTTTCTAAACCCATTTATTTGTTTTTAAGTTTAAATTTCACAAATGTATTAATTAAAATAGGCTAAATAAATTGATAATAAGTTAAATTACGAGAGATTCAGATTCAAAGATGTTATATTTTGGCACTTCTCTAAGCTCATTCCAATGTTCTTAGCTCCATCTGCACCAAGCTTATTATTCCTATGAAAATAATAAATAATGAATGTGTTGAAAATAATGAAAAGAAAATAGAAAAGTTATTAATTAATGGGTTAATAATGAATAATTGTGCTAAACATATTAAAAAGTGCTTATTTATTTTGATGCAATTAATTGAAATAATTGTTTAAATTAGCTAATAAATAAATTTAGATGCACAAAAATTAAACAAAAAATCAAAAATAATTTATGAGCTGTGAATCTATCAATCAATCAATTAATTTTCCAAACCCATTTATTTGTTTTTCAGTTTAAATTTCACAAATGTATTAATTAATATAGACCAAATAAATTGATAGTAAGTTAAATTACGAGAGATTCAGATTCAAAGATGTTATATTTTGGCACAATAATGAAAATGAAAATAGAAAAGTAATTAATTAATGGGTTAATAATGAATAATTGTGCTAAACATATTAAAAAGTGCTTATTTATTTTGATGCAATTAATTGAAATAATTGTTTAAATTCTCTAACAAATAAATTTAGATGCACAAAAATTAAACAAAAAATCAAAAATAAATTATGAGCTGTGAATCAATCAATCAATCAATCAATTAATTTTCCAAACCCATTTATTTGTTTTTCAGTTTAAATTTCACAAATGTATTAATTAAAATAGACTAAATAAATTGATAGTTAGTTAAATTACTAGAGATTGAGATTCAAAGATGTTATATTTTGGCACTTCTCCAAGCTCATTCCAATGTTCTTAGCTCCATCTGCACCAAGATTATTCTACCTATGAAAATAATAAATAATGAATGTGTTGAAAATAATGAAAAGAAAATAGAAAAGTAATTAATAAATGGATTAATAATGAATAATTGTGCTAAACATATTGAAAAGTGCTTATTTATTTTGATGAAATTAATTGAAATAATTGTTTAAATTCGCTAACAAATAAATTTAGATGCACAAAAATTAAACAAAAAATCAAAAATAATTTATGAGCTGTGAATCAATCAATCAATTAATTTTCCAAACCCATTTATTTGTTTTTCAGTTTAAATTTCACAAATGTATTAATTAAAATAGACTAAATAAATTTATAGTAAGTTAAATTACCAGAGATTCAGATTCAAAGATGTTATATTTTGGCACTTCTCCAAGCTCATTCCAATGTTCTTAGCTCCATCTGCACCAAGATTATTCTGCCTATGAAAATAATAAATAATGAATGTGTTGAAAATAATGAAAAGGAAATAGAAAAGTAATTAATAAATGGGTTAATAATGAATAATTGTGCTAAACATATTAAAAAGTGCTAATTTATTTTGATGCAATTAATTGAAATAATTGTTTAAATTCGCTAATAAATAAATTTAGATGCACAAAAATTAAACAAAAAAATCAAAAATAATTTATGAGTTGTGAATCAATCAATCAATTAATTTTCCAAACCCATTTATATTTGTTTTTCAGTTAAAATTTCACAAATGTATTAATTAAAATAGACTAAATAAATTGATAGTAAGTTAAATTACGAGAGATTCAGATTCAAAGATGTTATATTTTGGCACTTCTCCAAGCTCATTCCAATGTACTTAGCTCTATCTGCACCAAGATTATTATTCCTATGAAAATAATAAATAATGAATGTGTTGAAAATAATGAAAAGAAAATAGAAAAGTAATTAATAAATGGGTTAATAATGAATAATTGTGCTAAACATTTTAAAAAGTGCTTATTTATAATAATATAAAAATATTAAAATTTTTCTTCTAATATTTCTTTAAATTAATGTCTGAATTTATAAGAATTTACTGTAAATATTTTTTTAAATTATATCAAAATTATATTAGCAACTTTAAAATTAACTTTTATTTTCATGAATTGGGTAGCAAAAATAAAGGAAGAATTTGGGGCCAATTAATTAATTTCTGTAATGATTAAGAATTAATTTCTAAATTTTAACTTTTAAGTATTTAATTTTGCAATTTTATTTAATTTAATTATTGAATTTTGATATCTTATTTTCAATTAAAATTAATTAATTAATTCTATCTTTCATTTCATTTTATTAAGTATTTAAAATTTTAATAACTTGAAATCTCAAAGTTATGAAACAATAAAGATGTTTAAAATAAATTTTATTTACAATATTTAACTTTACAATAATTATGATAAGCAAATACTTTAATTAAATGAAAACAAGTAGATTTCATTATGGATTAAAATCTATTAGCAAATAATAATTCATTTTAAGTTAAGGAAAAACAATAAATTTTGAAATTTTTGTGTAGATACTTAAAAAATAAGAACAAAATAATAATTTAAATTTATTTGAGGGGAAAAATATCAATATATTAAATCATATATCAATATTTGATATTATTTGAATAATTTATTTTTAAAAT
>NW_002475933.1:0-1544 GCF_000189635.1 Tetrahymena thermophila SB210 | reverse complement strand
TTATAACCCTATCGTTTGAGCGGGTACAATACAGTTGATTTCTATCAAACAAACGTGTGTGCAGTTTCTGTATTACTTTGTTTATTCATTTACAATAATCCCTTCAATTATTATGTAATGACTTCTATTATAATTATAATCACAATCAATGCTTTGTTTATTATTTTAGTAATTAAAAGAGTTATTATAGGACTTTTAATATAATTTAAGAATGTTATCATTTCATTTTTTTTAAAATTTTCTTATACAAAGTTGCTTGTTCAAAAGTATCAAAAATAAAAATAAAATCCATAATTGAAAGCTAAAATAAAAAGAATTTTTTAAGAATTTTTAAATCTCAGTGAAGAGCAAAAGTATGATCTCTTATTATCTGGTCTTAAGATATAAATAGGTATTAAAACTCTTGTTATTTGTTATATTTAATATATTTAATTTATAGGTAAAAATCATAAAAGACTATTTAAAGATTAGTAGATTAATTATACTATTAAATAAAATAAACTAAATGACTTAGCTACTAAAAATTAATAAAAATTAAACTCTGAAAGCGATTACTTTGATAAAGATAATGAAAATAGCCCAAATACTGTATATACCAACAAGATAAACTAATCTCCTATTTTTTTATGTAATATTTTTGATTGTTTTTTTTTATCATTAAATTTTTTAATTAAATATTAGAATTCGAAGAATTAAATTTAGTAAGCAATTAAAAAGATAAAGAGGATAACTCTAATAAATTAATAAAATTAAAACAAAAATACTTAGCTCCTGTAAATTAACAAAACTTAAACACTGAATGCGATTACTTTGATAAAGATAATGAAAATAGCCCAAATAATGTATATAGCAGCTAGATAAACTAATCTCCGTCTTTTTTATGTAATATAAAAAATAGTTTTTTTTTAATCATTAAATTTTTTCATTAAATATTAGGATTTAAAAAATTAAATATAACGATTGATTAGAAAGAGAGTTAAAAAGATAAAGAGGATAACTCTAATGAATTAATAAAATGAAATTCTATTAACCAGGTGGATAAAAATAATAATTTAATTTATTTTACTGAATATGAAATAGATAATATGTTAAATATCTGAAAATTATTATTAAATGTTAAATAATATATATTATTTTTTTGTTTTTAACTAATAAGATTTATCAATTTTAAAGTTCATTTTTCCCTATTAATAATATATTTATATTAAATATTAAGCTTTATTTGTTTTGTAAGTAAAATAAAAAACTAATTATTTTTATTTAAGAATATTATTTATAGAATTTAAAATAAATATACTTCAAAGACAAAAAAATTTAAATGTTATTATTATATTATTTTTTTCTAAAAATAAACTGATATTTAATATTATTTTGGGTTTAGTTTTTTTTTAACTAATTTAATATATAAATAATTAACATAATAGAAACATAACAAATATATCTTAAATCAACCACTATTTTGAATTAAAACTTTAATTTTCTAAATAGTTTTATAAATAATTCATTTTAAATTAAATTAAATTTGAACGATATAAACTTAAATA
>NW_002475934.1:0-26995 GCF_000189635.1 Tetrahymena thermophila SB210 | reverse complement strand
AAAAAGCTATGATTATTTATAGGATGGAAGTGAAAAATTTGCTATAAGTATTGTTGGATACTAAAGTACTCTGCTTTTAGGAATAAAATTCATATAAAATTAAAATATTCTATTTCTGAAATATACTAATAGCTTCAAAAGTGAAAGAGAATAAATTACATTATTTGATGATACAATTTAAATTAAAAATTTTGTTATGTTTTAAACTAATACTTCTTTGGATAATTCAATAACCACTTCAAAATAATTAAACCAAGCCCTAATTAGTATTTAATCTACATAAATTAGTTTTACTAATTTAAATTATAAATATAATTAAGGAAATATCCTAATATAAAATTCAGATGCAATTAATATATTAAATTCTGTCTTTTAAAATAATACATCTCTTGATGGAGGAGCTCTTTAATTTAATAATGCAAATTAAATAGCAATTAATAATTGCTCTTTCAATTACAATATTGCGAAAGGTTCAGGTGGAGCTATATTCTTAAGAGAAGCTAAAAAACTGATTATAGATAATAAGTCAAATGTTTCTTTTAATTTTGCTGAAATAGGTGGAGGTGTAAGAGTCATATCCTCATAATTTGATCCTGAATAGACCATTTTAAATAAAACTAGAATTAGTTAAAATACTGCTCTTATTTATGGAAAGGATATAGGAATATTCCCATTTAAAATAATTTTAAATTTTTAACATCAGAAATTTAGATAATTAAAATAAGCCGAAAATCAAAAAGAAAGAAAAAGCCTCTTGTTTAACAAAAAATACTTTGATAAAATTATTTCAGATAGAATTTTAGGTGAAGAAAATCTATTTATTGAGTCATTCAGAAGTGGCAACTTTTTACCATTAAATATACAATTTGTAGACTAGTACGATTAGTTAGTTTAATTTTCTGTTTAAAAGTTAAAAGATGAGCTTTATCCTTCTAGTGTATAACAGGAATTAAATTCTTTTCAAATTGAAATTACTGCAGATGATTTATTTCATTCACAAGCTATTGGTTAAACTTTTGTCAATTACAATTAGTATAATGAAGACTAAAAAACATTTAAATTTACTTCTCTCTAAATAAATGCACATCCTTTATCTATTTAATCCTTTTTAATTAAGGCTATAACTAATTCATTTTTACAATCAGCTTTAATTAATTTAAAACTAAACATCTAATTCCGTTAATGTTAGAGAGGTGAGATTTTTAAAGTAATAAATTAAAATATTAAAATATGTGAAGTATGTTAAAGTGGGTTTTATTCTTTAATAGACTCTTAGTAAACTTAAAATGAAACTTTGACTTGTATAAAATGTCCAGCTCAAGCTACTTCTTGTGAAGCTGATACAATTATTCTTAAAGATGGTTATTGGAGATCGAATAATTACTCTGATGAAATATTGGAATGTGATGACTTTACTTCAACTATAACCTGCAGAGAAAATAACCCTGATAGTAAATAAGGTTGCATAAAAGGATATATAGGTCCTTTATGCTAAGAATGTGATTATGAAGGTAAATTATGGAATACTAGATATAGTTAATCTTCATTAAATTAATCTTGCTAAGAATGTGCTAAAACCTAGCTTATCTAATTTTTATTAATTTTATTCAGTAATTTTTTATTAACAAAATTTTTAATTAATTTTAAATTTTTTATGGTAAATAATAACTTCAATTTTAATTGATATTTTTATTTAATAAAAAATAGCAATACTGTTAATAATGTATTTAGTAATCAGCATTACAATGTTTGTGTAAAATTTTAGTTTTCACTCTACTAGTACTTATTTGCGTTACATGAAATTTCTACCACTTTCTGCGAGCTGTGTAAATGATCAATCAACATACTATATAAAATCCCTAACAAACTATATTTAAATATCATCTATAATTTTTTAAAGTGTAGAATCTTCAAATTTTACTACTTTAACCAATGCATTGAATTATTTTGGAATCCCCTCAACACAAATATTTTCTGAAATTCACTGCCTATATCCTGACTATTATTTTAGTAAATTCGGAGTGACTTAGATAAAAATTCTGATAAAATCTATATATCCTATAATTTTACTAGCTTTCATTATTTTAATTTTTTACGTTTTAAGAAAACTAAAGAAATTTTAGATAAAGTTACATCACAATTATGCTATTCTTACTGTAATTTTCTTTTTGTTTTAGCCTGAATTGATAACTGTATTATCAAGCTCTTTATCTTGTCGTAAAATAGGTCAAATTTAATATGTATCTGTTAATTTATTATTACACTGCTCTGATACTTAATATAAATTATTTACTTATGTTTATATCATACCTTATTTACTAATGATATTATTACTTCCTCTTTTTGCTCTTAAGAAACTTTACAACCATAGAATAAATTTAGATTATTGCACTACTAAATATAAATTTGGGTATTTCTATCTAGATTATAAACCTAATTTCTTCTTTTGGGAATTTATACGTATTTACTTTAAAACTTTCATAGCCATTTTCTTCATCCTAACTATATAGTATAGCAATAGCTTGACATATTTAATAGTTTGTCTAATTTTATCATTATAATTAATACTGAATTATATTTATTAGCCTTATCTTCAAAAGCAAGTTCTTAAATTAGATTGTACTTCAATTATAATTTTAATAATTAATATTGCTCTTTAACAAATGAGATCAATAAGCGATGATTATGAGATATTAGTCCTTACACAGATGATACATTTCTTTTTTATTTTTTTTGTTATACTAATTATTGTTCGTCTAAAAATTAATAATTAACGTTCAAAAAAAATAGGTGAAATAAAAAATTTCTTTTAAAAGTATTTACCAAAAAGAGTGTTTTATTTTATATTTATCAAAGAATAAGACCATTAAAGAGCCTTAAAACGATGGATTAATTTAAAAAAGAACATCACTTTTTTAACAAAATAAAAAGCTGAATAAATTAAATTTAATTGCGACCTTATAATTAGTAAATAAGCATCTAAAATATAAAGTAAAAATAAAACATTACTTAAATATAAATTAAATTATTTATTTATAAATAGAAAGTCCATCAGATATGAAGCAGATTTTTAATAAACAATAGATTGATGATTTTACTTCTTTAAATTAACTCTAACTAATTTAATTTTCAAGTAAATATTTATTTTATTTTTAAAAAAATTTAAATCAACTATTTTTTAATTTTAAAAATAGATCCTAGAGCTTCTTTTTCAAACAATAACAGAAGCAAGTTTTTTAACTTTAATATAGAGAAAAAAGAGTCTGAATAATAAAGCTATCAATAATATGATTAAGATTTATAATCTTAACTGAGCAGTTAAGATATTTAAAATAGCTGGTAATATAATGAATACCCAAAAGACTAATAATAAAAAAATTAAATAATAAATATAGATGGTATGAAATAAAATAACTGTATCAAAAAATGATTTCATAATAATTATTATTTTTATTTAGACTTTATATGTAATTTATTTAAAAAATATTAACTCTATTGAATACATGCTCTTGTATGAAACAATAACATTCTTTATTTAAAAAGTTTTGTTATTTATTTATTTATTTTTACTTTTAAAAAATGTATAAATTTTAAAAAAATGAAATTGTTGTATGCAGATATTAATTGATATATTGTAAAAAATATATACCATATATATTAGATTCTCAGATACCTGACTCAACCCCCATTTTTTAGAGGAATTACAGTATATATGTAAATTTATGTTGATTATTAATTTATTTTGAAGTAAAAGCAATCTTTAATTTCAAAAATATTGATAAACAAATAATATAATAATTTAGAAACAAAAAAATTATTAAATGAAGAAAAAACTTCTAATTTTATAAAAATTAAAACATGAAAGGGTATTTTACTATCCAGCAAGTAAATATACTCTTTCATGCATATTCATAATTGATATAGTCAATATCAATTCTTTTTTTCTTTAATTGATAATCATTATTATCAATTCTTTTATTCTTCTTATTTAAAAAGTAAAATAATAAATAATAAATAACATATTAAAATAAATAAATAAACTTAAAATTAATAAGTTATTTACATCTTATCATTTGATAAGACATGTAAAATAATTTATTAACATCTTAAAAAGTAAAAAAATAAATACAAAATTGAACATAAGATTAACAAATTATTTACATTTTTATTATTTAATAAACAATGCAAAATTATTTGTTAATATAAAAAATAATCAAATTCAAAATAAAAATTAATATATTTTGTAAATTAATAAATCTTATTATTTAATAAGAATTTACTGAAAATTAAATTCCAGCATAATTCATATTTTTTTTTTAATTAGTTAAAAGACACAATATAATAACAAACAAAATCAAATATAAACATAATTTAATATTAATAAATTGACTTTAATAATTTTGGAAGAAACTATTTACATTTTTTTATTTTTTATTTTAAGAAATCAATTTCATATAATTAATTATTAATATTAATTTCCTAAAAACCCATAAAAATTTAATTTCTATTTTATTATAAATAGTCATATTTTGGATGAAGAATAATTATAATTTGAAGATCTCATCTTATTTTATGAATGATTTAACATTCAAAAAAGGACAAGTTAGGATATATGAATATACATAAATTAATTTCATAGTCATTCACATTGAAGTTATATTTGATAGAGATACAATATTATGGAATTATAAAATGTAGTAGCTCAATTAAAACATCTTTTAGAATTTAATTAAAATATATTTATTTATTACATAACTAAAACCAAAGTACTCAAGCTAATGAACTATTAATATTTTTAATGGGCTTTCAAAAAATTTATTAAACGTAGTATAAAATTAATTTAGAGGTAACAATATATGTGTCATTTATGTATTTTTTATTATTATATTCAAATTTGTCAAGTTACAAAATTATCTATCTAAAGAAGCTCGCTCTCTTTTTATTAATAGTATTTTTAGAATATCTTTGTGATAGATTAATTATTACTTCCTTTGAATTAAATTATCTTACTTAATAACTAATTAATTTTTATGATTGTATTGATTAACTCTAATTAAATTAAGAACCACAAAAATTGATCTAACCACAAAAATTCATCTCCACAAAAATTCAGATGAATTTTTGTTTACAATCATAAAAATCAAATCTTACTTTATAACATACCTCTTAGAAATAAATGAAATTTTATTTGTTCAAAAGTATTACTTCCTGCTTTATTATATAAGAAAATGTATTTCAAAGTAGAATAGTTAATTAACATTTAAATGTATAAAATTTGATATTTTAGTTGATAAATTTAATCTGAGAATATTTAAAAAGTACTTCAAAATATTTTATTTTTTAAATTAAATATAGTACAGAAAAGAAATATATTAAGATGAATTAAAATAAAATATTATTTTAGTAAATTTAATAAAGTTAAAATGTAAAAATATTTTGATTTTAAGATTATATATTATGTTTTATTCATATTATTTAATAAGATTCATAAAGTTTCTTTAACAGTTTAATTATTAAGTGAGCTTAATTTACAGTATTTCCTCCAAAAAAAACAAAAAGTAATGTAGGAGAATATTACCAATTTTAAACACTTGATATAAAATATACCTTGAGTTAAAACCCTATTTTTAAGTTAAATTTTAACAAATTAAAGTATTTTATTAATTACATCCATTTCGAGAAATTGTTGAAAAATAATTATATTTTTTCGTATAAACGAATCGCTCAGACACAAAGAGAGTCTGTAAAATGCAAAAATATATTTTAAAACTAATTTTGTAATAAAATATTATCACAAATAAATTTTCGCAATTTAATTTCGTTATTGGTCATATAAATGTTTACTCTCTCATCATAAGAATTTATAAATCCTCAAAATAATTGTTTTATATACAAATAAGGTCTAATAATATCAATTTAAAAAAATAATAAATAATACACTCAAATCACAATTATTATTATTATTATTTGTGGATAGTAAATTAACAAAATAAATTAATTAACCTAGTTAATCTTATTTAAATATACTTACTTCTTTTTATTACATTTTTTAAAACTAACTTTTTAATTACTGTTAATAGTTAATGGATAAAATTTAAGTTTACTGTAATCAAAAAAGACTTAATTCTATTAGTATTCTTAATAAAAGCTTGAAAAATATCTATACATTCATTTATAAAAACTAAATCAATATTAAAACATAAATAACTATTCAACCACCTCTTTTGATAGATAACCTCTTAAGTCTTTATTACTTATTTAAAATAGACTCATTCTTTCTTTTAAAGAAAAAAAATAAACAAAACATAAATTAATTCAATTTTCATCCTATGATATTTAAATAAATTAGTTTAATTTACTAATTTTTTAAAAATTCTGATGAACATAATTAGATTCTTAACTATTCTGCTTGTTTTTGATTGAAGTAGGTGAGAAAACTAGTATTATTTAACTATGAAATTTCCCTTAAAATATTTTTCGTTAATTTATACTGATTAATAGCATTTAAAAGGATGCATTTAAATTTTATTTTAAATAATATAATAAATATCAATCAAAGATATAATGCTTTTTTTACTATTAAATTCAATATTTGAAAAAAATGTAAAAATGATTTTATCTCAATATAAAATATTTATACAGTATTTAAGTCATAATTTTATAACTATGCTTACACTCTTCATGAATTAATGTTTGGCTTTAATTAAAGAACTTACCAAAAATATCCTTTTAAATTATTATTTTTACTTTTCATTGGAGTTTATTTATTTACATAAAAAATAAAGAGAATCTTTCAATACTCATATTATAATACATTTAATTACCATATCATCTCAAATTAATGTTTACATAAAAATAAAAAATTAATAGCCGAATATACTAAATTTCGTAATAAAAGAAAAATCAAAGCAAAAACTTTAGTATATGTTTAAATTAGCAAAATTATGGTTAGTATTTAAATAATAAATTATTAAAAATAAAATCCAAAAGAATATAAAAATGCCAAATTTACTACTAATAATTACTTAAATTAATTTGATATCTATTTTATTGAATACCTCAATAGCATAGTAATCTAATAGCTGCTCATTTGGTTGTATTTAGTGTCAAACTTCTCCTATTACGCCTCTATAGCCATAATGTACTTTATGTGATGATGGATTCACTATGAATAATAACCAATGCTAATTTTAGAATTGTCCTTCTAAAACATATTTATAAAGGTATTCTGTACAGTAAAATGGTCAATACTAGAATTTAGATTCTTGTTAAGCGATTTGCGATTTTTCATATAATGAAAATACAGCATAAAATACTTGCGATTAATTACAAAAATGCTCTGTTTCATACTTAAGTAATTAAAGTATTGTAAGTCTTGGTAATATTTAATCAATCTATCAAATAAATGAAAAATTAACTATGATTGTTTACCCTAATTTTTTAAGGTTAATAAATGCAATTTCTGGATAATATTTATCTGATATATAAGAAGCTTCTACCATTAATGCTCTTTACTTTCAGAATCTTCTTTTCATACTTTCAAATTCTAATCAAGTAATAAGATGGGATTTTGACTTTAATTTCAAAACAACAATTGCTTAAATTTAATAAGGAAATCTATCTAAAAAATCATAGCTATTTGATTTGAGCAATGGAGTCTTTGCAATTTCAAGCTATGATGATATTTCTAAAATTATTTATTTTACCAAAATTTCTTTGGTAAATTAATTGATTGCATCAGATGATTTAATCCCTGCTTTTACATATACTAATTGCTCTTTAAAATTGGTGAGTTCATTAATTTTGTGTTTTGGATAAGAAAATAAATTAATTACTAAAAGATTAACTGCTATTTAATAATAATTAGTAATATAAGACATCCCTTAGAATGATAACTGTAAAAGCTTTATTTTTGTATAAAACACAATACTTCAATCTATCTTTTTAGATTTCACAGAAACTTCTGAAATAATAATCATATAGTAACAAGTTTAATAGCTGATTCAACTTTCTTATAACAAGATAAGCTAATCGTTCGATTGTAAATTTACTAACTTGATTGATCAACCTAATAAAATTAGATTAGTTGATTTACAAAATAAAAATTATATTTTGGCTATTAATTTAAATTCATAATTAATCTTCTTAGATTAAAACATGAAATAAATACACGCTATTAGTTTTCCTTTAAATTAAGTTACTGATATAGCGTTTACTAAAGACTAAAACAGTCAATTTATGACTTATTACAAATTATATGTAATATAAGATTAAATTTAATAAGTTTAAATTTATAAGATAAACTTAGCAACTTAGTTTACAGGATCCATCAATACACTTCCCATACTTGTAGGAAAAGCTACATAATTTTTGACCTAACAAAGCAAAACCTTATTTTCTGATGAAACAAATACTATTTTAGATAAAAGTTCATTATTTTTGGTAAACAGTAACCTATAAGCTATAAATATTGAGATAGATGAAATTTAATATATTGTCATCCCATTTAACTAGAAAAATATATCTCATACTAATAAAATAAGCAGTATGGCCTATTCTGATGACTCTCTTTACCTATTAACTTGTTCTGATGATGGCTATATAATGGCATGGTACACATTAACAAGTTTAAATCCTTCATTCCTTTATATGATTAAATAAAATGATGAATACTGTAGAAATATCTTAATCCATTAAAATAAATGGGCAGTTGCTCTGTTCTCTCGTTCTATTATCATTTTTTAAATTAGAAATTAATATATCCTCTACACTTACCCGTTTATTAATCCACCCTCAGACTTATCTCAATTTATTGCTCAATCTTCTATTTATATTTTTTTATTTTACGATAGCAAATTTGTATTAATAGATGGGAATAATATTAATTAAATTACAATTGCAAATTATTTAGAGAGCTAAATAGTTCAAATTTTTCCAGTTTCTGACACAAAATTAATAATTCAAAATATAAATAACCATCTATAATTATACCAATTTGATGAAAGTTAATAATACCTATTTAAATAAGTTTAAAATATGTATTACTAGAGTACTTATGGTAGCTTCACATATGTTTAAATAGATATGATATCTGCTAATGATTTTGAAATAATGGTTGGTTGTTTAAACAACGCATTCATTATACTTAATAGTTAATTTTAACCATAACTAATTCATATAATGTAAAATGGTTATCCTTTTGAAATATAAAAATTTTCTGACAATAATATATATATAATATTTGGATTTAATGCTAATGCAGCTCCTAAATATTTTCATTATGCAGTTTTTAGATCCTCAAATAAAAGTATTTTGTATAGTAAGAGTTTTAATCTGCTTTTTAATCTAGGTCTTCACGAATTTATTGATTATTAAAAAAATACAAACGTTCAATATCTATGTACTTTACCAGTTTCAACACTTACAATAATTTTAAGAGGTGTGTTTTTCCCATAATATTTAACTGTAAGCTATTATTATTTTACTTATGCATTTGGAAAACCTGTTTCAAGCTATTAAACTAAAGATAATGGAAATATTCAATATTATGGTAACCAAGATGGAAACCTAAGCTATGACTCAGTTGACTATATAATTTATAACAAATTGAAATTCAATCCATCAGTTATTCCTGGATCTGTTAGCTCAGTTTAGTCCAGTCCTTCATTAGAATTAATATTTGTTGTTCATTATCAAGTCGATCTTTACAGTATTTATACCTATTAGTACGAAAGTCAAATAACATTTAATAGCTAATATGACACAGAAAAGGTAATCTAGTTACTTTATTCAGACAAAAATAAAATAGTTATTGCCTACAAAAGCAAACAATTGATATTAAAGAATTTATAAACCAAATAATCATTGAGTTTGAATTAAATTTAACAAATTTCAGGAGTCTACATTGATGAGAATGATAAAATCTTCTATCTCTATGGAAGTACTCTAAGAATTTACAATTTTGATTTATCTTAAATAGTAGAGGTTACAAAGGAAGGCTCCAAAAGTTATTAGCAGTGCATAATTACAATGAATTTGATTATTTGTAAAAGTAACTTTAACAGTCTGTCTATTTACAATAAAAAAACATACTCATAAATAGCTAACATATTAATAATAAATTAAGATGTTTCTTTTAAAATATTTGTTGATGAAGCAAATAGTTTAATATTTTTATGTACAACATTTGTGCAAATATTTAACTTTATAGGCAATCAAATTAGTCAAATATAATCAATCAATTATAATATTATTGATTTGTAATTTTGGGGAAATAATATTGCTATCTTAACTCAATATAGTAAGTTTTTAATTAAATTAAATTTAATATTAATAATTCTAATTTAATTTTAAAAATAGTTATCTTCTTTTATCAAAGGTAGACTCTCACCTTAATTTCAAATATAAGACCCTTTGGAGGAGGAAATATACTTGGATATTATTACATATCTGACTTTAATACAGTGGCTTTTTACACAGACGAATTAAGGTATGGTTAAATATTTTATTATAATTTAAACACATACTAAGATGATGGCTTTAGTATAAGCTCTTACACTGAGCTAGGTTTGGGTTATGTTGTGGATTTGTTTTATGATAGCTATAACTCCCGTTTAAATTATTTAGATAGTGTGGGCTTGTTTTATAGTGTTACTTTCATAGGTCAAAGAATGTATAAGAACGTAATGAAATTTTTAGAATTTTCATCTTTAGGGGTTCCTGCAAAAATGTTAATTGAACACACTAATAATAATTTATTTATCTACAATTCGAATATAATTCTTTACTGTAACTTTAATGATAATTAAAAATCAACTGTTTCTCAAAGCGCAAAATCAGTTTAGTTTTTCTTTAAATACTAAGCTCCTTCGTCAAACGAATCATCACAAATTTTGTATTACGTTTTCGATAATAACAACATTCTATATTTATACAAAGATTTTAATCAAATTTATCTAACATATTTTACTGAAACAGTAAGAGATATTAAGTAGATAGATGAGTATCAAATAGTTACTCTAATTTTTGACCAAAAAATATTAATTTATTCATAAGAATAAATTTCAAAGTAAAAGATCTCTTCTTCAAACTACATTGCAGTCATAAATGATCATAAAATTAGAAGGTTTTTAACTAATTCCCTAATACTTACTTATGATTATAGAATAATACATATAAATTATCTATTCTACATAGATGGAACCAAAAACTGGATAAAATATGCTACAGATTATAGTTAAAATAAAGAATATTTTAGAAACTATATTACTTATGATTTAATAACTAAATAAAAAACAATATACTCTTTAGGTTCAGGAAGGTTAATGCTTTATGATGAGTCTACTTAAATCTTAAAATAAGTTTTACCCGCTTGGTAGTCTTAATAAAATGTAGAAATAAATTATGTGAAATACTTTTCACTAACCAGTAATTCTATTGTCTTAGGATATTAAAAAAATTTTATAACAATAATTTCTCGATCAGACTTTTCTATCATTAAGCAGTAAGATGTTAGTGCTTTAACCTAATAAATTCTAAGCGAATTGAGTGTTTTATTTGTTGATGAATAAAACAATAGAGTATTTGCTTCTTATATGTATTAAAAGTTAATATATGTGTTGGATCTATAATCTCTATCATTCTTAAAATACTTAAATTTTCCTAATAATTAATACAATCGAATAGCTATAAATAATAACTTAATTTTTCTCTATTCAAATTCTCAAGTTAATATTCACGAAAGAGTGAGCCTATAGTATATAAATTTTATTAAAAAAAATAACCAACTTAACTAGATTCTGAATTTTTTAATAGTTGATGAAAATAAAATAATATTACCTATGAATACTTAAATTGAAATATATTTAATAGACAAATAAAGTAGCGTCAGCATAATAGACTCTTCTCTTTATTTAAATTCTGAAATAATGAGTACTTACATGTAGCCAAATGAAAGTAATATTTTAAAGATTATTGGAGTTTCCAAAAATGGAATTTTCGAAAAGAGAATTAATATCATGGTTATTAGCTAATAAAACTCATATTCTACTACATCTAACTAACAAAGGTACTCTTGTTATTCATAAATTAGTATGATTAATAGAATTGATGGCTTAAAATAGTTTTATTTATCTTATAATCAAAATACTTAAAATATGGATTACAGGATACTTACAACTTTTGGGGATGAGATTAAATAAATAGAATTTATTTAAGATCCCAAAATAAAAGTTGTAGTTGCTCCAGATATTTAAAATTTAAATTAAACTTTAAAACTTTACTAAAACACTTTTTAAACTATTTAAAGAGCTTAAGTTTATTTCTAAAATTTCTCTTTTATCTTTACAAATAACAATTAGCTATATCTGTTTTCAAATTCTACATAATCAGTAAAATGGTAAAACATTGTAATAAAAGACTAAATCCTTTAAAATAATCAGATATTATTTAGAAATCTTTCTGATGTATCAATAACTAATTTAACAGTTGAAAATGTAATATTTAACTAAAATTATAATGAAAGTGATTAATTGAGTAATTGGAATGAAACTTTAATTCTATTTACTGACTGCAATAATATCTATCTTAATAACTTAACAATTTAAAATACACAATTGTGGTAAAGGTCTCTATTATTTGGATTTTTGAGAGTAAATTAAATATAAATAAATAATCTGACAATCATAAATAGCAATTTCTACTAAATTATGGCATTTTTAAATGGAAAAAGCATTAATATAAATTAAATTAATATGGTAAATAATACAAATTCTCTAAGATTACCTTATGGAGCTGCAGCTCAAAAAAGCTATGATTATTTATAGGATGGAAGTGAAAAATTTGCTATAAGTATTGTAGGATACTAAAGTACGCTACTATAAGGAATAAAATTCATATAAAATTAAAATATCTTATTTCTGAAATATACTAATAGTTTCAAAAGTGAAAGAGAATAAATTACATTATTCGATGATACAATTTAAATCTCAAATTTTATCATGTTGTAAACTAAAACTTCTTTGGATAACTCAATCATCACTTCAAAATAATTAAGTCAAGCCCTAATTAGTATTTAATCAACATAAATTAGCTTTATTAATTTAAATTATAGATAAAATTAAGGAAATATCCTTATATAAAATTCAGATGAAATCAAAATATAAAATTCTGTCTTTTAAAATAATACATCTCTTGATGGAGGAGCTCTATAATTTATTAATGCAAATTAAATAGTAATAAATAATTGTTCTTTAAATTACAATATAGCAAATGGATCAGGTGGAGCTATATTCTTAAGAGAAGCCAAAAAATTTATTATCGATAATAAATCAAATGTTTCTTTTAATTTTGCCGAAATAGGTGGAGGAGTAAGAGTCATATCCTCATAATTTGATCCTAAATAGACCATTATAAATGAAGCTAGAATTAGTTAAAATACTGCTCTTATTTATGGAAAGGATATAGGAATTTTCCCATTCAAAATTATTTTAAATTTATAACACTAGAAATTGAGAAAATTACAATTAGAAGAAAATCAAAAAGGAAAAAAAAACTTGGTGTTTAAAAATAAATACTTTGAAAAAATTATTTCAGATCGAATTTTAGGTGAAGAAAATCTATTTATTGAGTCATTCAGAAGTGGTAATTTTTTACCATTAGATATACAATTTGTAGACTAGTATGATTAATTAGTTTAATTTTCTGTTTAAAAGTTAAAAGATGAGCTTTATCCTTCTAGTGTGTAACAGGAATTAAACTCTTTTCAGATTGAAATCACTGCTGATAGCTTAATTGATTCACAGGCTATTGGTTAAACTTTTGTCAATTATAATTAGTATAATGAAGACTAAAAAACATTTAAATTTACTTCTCTCTAAATTAATGCAGATCCTTTATCTTTTTAGTCCTTTTTAATAAAAGCTATAACTAATTCATTTTTAAAATCAGCTTAAATTAACTTAAAATTAAACATCCAATTCCGTTAATGTTAGAGAGGCGAGATTTATAAAATAATAAATTAAAATATTTAAATATGTGAAGTATGCTAAAGTGGATTTTATTCATTAATAGACCCTCAGTAAAGTAAAAATTAAACTTTAACTTGTATAAAATGTCCTGCTCAAGCTACTTCTTGTGAAGCTAATAAAATTATTCTTAAAGATGGCTATTGGAGATTGAACGAGAACTCTGATGAAATATTGGAATGTGATGACTTTACTTCAACAAAAACATGTATAGAAAATAACCCTAATAGTAAATAAGGTTGCATAAAAGGATATATAGGTCCTTTATGCTAAGAATGTGATTATGAAGGTAAATTATGGAATATCAGATATAGTTAATCTTCATTAAACTAATCTTGTTAAGAATGCACTCAAGCCAAACTAATCTACTCTTTACTATTCTTATTCAGTAATTTTTTTTTTTTTCGATTACGAATTTTAATTAAATTTAAATTTATCGAAATAATTATGAATTCAAACTTCAAAATAATTACTTTTTATGATAAATAATAACTTAAACTTTGTTAAATAATTTTATTATATAAAAAATAGCAATATTGTTAATTATATATTTAACGATCAACATTATAATGTTTGCCTAAAATTTCAGTTTTCACTCTACTAGTACTTATTTGCGCTACATGAAATTTCTACCACTTTCTGCTAGCTGTGTAAGAGATCAATCAACTTACTATATAAAAACCTTAACAAATTATATTTAGATATCATCTATAATTTTTTAAAGTAGTGTAGAATCTTCAAATTATGCAACTTTAACTAATGTGTTGAGTTATTTTGGAATCCCTTCGACATAAATACTTTCTGAAATTCACTGTTTATATCCTGACTATTATTTTAGTAAATACGGAGTGACTTAGATAAAAATTTTGATAAAATCTATATATCCAATACTTTTACTAGCTTTAATTATTTTTATTTTTTATGTTTTAAGAAAACTAAAGAAATTTGAGATAAAGTTACATCACAATTATGCTATTCTTACAGTAATTTTCTTTTAGTTTTAACCAGAACTGATAACTATGTTAACAAGCTCTTTGTCTTGTCGCAAAATAGGTCAGAATGAATATATATCTATCAATTTATTACTAAGCTGCTCTGATACTTAATATAAATTGTTTACTTATATTTATAGCATACCTTACTTGCTAATAATACTTTTACTCCCTCTTTTTGCATTTAAGAAGCTTTACAACAATAGAAATATCCTAGATTATTGCACTACTAAATATAAATTTGGATATTTCTATCTAGACTATAAGCCTAATCTCTTCTTTTGGGAGTTTATACGTATTTACTTTAAAACTTTGATAGCTATTATCTTCATCTTAACTTTATAGTATAGCAATAGCTTGACATATTTAGCTGTTTGTCTAATTTTGTCATTATATTTAATACTGAATTATATTTATTAGCCTTATCTACAAAAGAAAGTTCTTATATTAGATTGTACTTCAATTCTAATACTAATAATTAATATCTTTTTATAACAAATTCGATCAATAAATAATACCTATGAGATATTAGTCCTTGCACAGATGATACACTTCTTTTTTATAACTTCTGTTGTACTTATTATTGTTCGTCTAAAAATAAATAATTAGCGTTCAAGATAATTCATATTAGTAAAAAAATTCTTTTAAAAATATTTAGCAAAAAGGATGTTTGATATTATATTTAACAAAGAATAAGACCATTAAAGATCATTAAAACGATGGATTAAATTAAAATAAAATATAACATTTTTAATAAAATAAAAAGCTGATTAAATGAAATTTAATTGTGACTTTATAATTAGTAAACAAGTATCTAAAACATAAAGTAAAAATAAAAATTACTTAAATATAAATTAAATTAAATATTAATTTACTTAAAAATAGAAAGTCCATCGGATATGAAACTGAATCTTAATAAACAACAGACTGAAGAATTTACTTCTTTAAATCAGCTATAACCAATAAAATCAAGTAAATAAATTAACTTTGTAAATAAATTGAATTAATATTATCTTTATTTTAAAATATAGATCCAAAGGTTTCTAGTATTTCAAACTTTAATAGAGGAAAATTTTTAAATTTGAATATAGAGAAAGGATCAAACTTTTCCAACTTTTTAAAGGAGTCAGAATAATAAATCAATAAATAATGTGATTTAGACTTATAATCTTAACTGAGCAGTTAAGATATTTAAAATAGTTGGTAATATAATGAATAGCCAAATGAATATACATAAAAAAATACAATAAAAGATATGAACATATTGAAATAAAATAACTGTATTAAAAAATGATATCATAATATACTGTTTTTAAGTTAAATTTTATATGTAATTCATTTAATAACTATTTACTGTATTTAATAAACGCTTTTTTATGAAATAATAACATTCTTTATTTCAAAAAATTTTGTTATTTAATATTATTTATTTTCTTCTTTTAAAAAGTGAATAAATTTTCAATTCAAGTCTTAATTAATTTGTTGTATGTAAATATTAACCAAATAATTTTTAATCAATAAAACTAAACATTTTTTACTTCTTATTTGAAAATAAATTTTTGAATTATCTTTTATTAAAAATTATATTTAATAGTTGGGTACATTTTATCATCTTATAAATACATGAAAAAATAAATTAATTTGTAAAGCAAATTTTAAGATTTTAAATAAAAAGATCTATCTAATCATAAACTAGATATACAAATATTCTCACTTACAATTTAACACTAAATATGTCATTCATCAGCTTTACAAAAAAAGAAAAATTTTTAAAATTTATTTTTAAAGAATAAATACTAGCTTTATATTCGCTTTAACATGAAAGTAACTTCAAGTATTTTGAATATTAATTTAAATTTTAGAATGATAAGTTTTTGTAATTTCAAAATTAAAAATATTTTAATTTTAAAAGCTCACCTTCTTATGAGTTAATATATTGTTTTTTAGATAGAATCCAAGGTAAGAGGTTTTTCAATATGCTCATCTGCTCCCGATTAGAAAGACAAACTTCTGTTTTCTTAATCTCCAAATGCAGTTACTATGATAATAATTGGTTTATAAAATATTTTATTTTCTTTTTATAATTCTCTTATTTTTTTTGTAGCTTGAAACCCATCCATTACAGGCATGTTAATATCCATAAATATAATGTCAAATTAGGATTATTCAACTTTTTAAACAGCTTACTACCCATTAAAAGCTTCTTCGACTTGTATAGTTTTGTATTTTTACAAAAGATTTCTCAAAGCCTTAATATTAAATACAGTATCATCTACAATTAAGACTTTAATTGTTGTGTTTTCAAAATAGTCCTGGATAGCTTCTTAATAATTCAATTAGCCGTTATGAATAGATTTTTAATCATAAAATGGAATATTTTAAGATATTGTTAGGTTTATATTATTATTTTCTACGTATAAAGTAGTAGATGAGTGGATTGTGTGATATTATTTGTTAATACTTAGATGCTTTTAAGCTCCTGATTCTCCAATTTCATTTTTGTTATCATCTTAGTCTCTACTCTCTTCTATAAATTCGTATAATCTTCCTCCTCCTTGATAGTTAAAGGTCGATTATTTTTTAGAATCTTCAAGATTTGCATTAGAGTTAAATTTAAAAAGTTTATTTGTTTAGGAAGTGTAAGTAGAATTTTAGTATGCGCTGTAGTATCTCTCTCTATTTTTTTCTTTATTATCAGTATTAGAATGTTGTCTTATTCTTAATTTTTCTCTTGCTATATTCTAAGATACTGGATTCTATAAAAAATTGTTATTATTTAAGAACAATTAATTAGATTTGGAGATTAGATTTTATTAGGTAGGATAATTCGGAGTATTATTTAAACTATCATTTACTGACAATTTTTAATATTAATTATATGTCAATATATTAAAATTGGGCTCACTTTTTTCACAATGATCTCTTAAAGTTTTTATACCACTTGATTCATAAGGTTAATTAAAAGATTGCCTCTTGGTTTAGTTTGGAGATGATTAAAAAATATTAATTTACTCTTTATTTGAAAAAGAGCTATTGTATTAAGATAGTTTAGCAACACTCTTCTATAACGACTTATTAATTCCAAAATAATTATTATTAAAATGTTCACTATTTTATTTTGAAGTTTGTGTGTAAACAGAATCAGTCTCATAGTTTGGGCTAAGGTTAAATTTAACATTGTTATATTGTATATATTCTCTATTTGAATCAATACTTTTTTCATATTACATTTTAAGTTGACCAGTTGGCGAATTTTCATAAGAAGCAAATAATTCGTTGAAGTTGCTTCTGAATGAATCTGAACCTCCACTATTTGCTCTTCCATGACTACCTTTATTAATTTTAGAGTTAACAATTTGTGTTGAATTAAGGTGGTATGGAATAACTCTAATTTAGCTTGCTTTTAAATCGTTTATATTAGTGTCTATATATTTATTTGCCACAACACCATCTTCTACTTGCTATTCGTCTTCAAATTCATCCATACTTGATTGTTCTGGGTGTTATTTCTTATTTTATAGCAAATTGTTAAAGTCAAAGTCTTAATTTTTTAAGTTCCAATTTTAATTTATGTTAGGTTTATTTCTAACTTATCCATTATCAGTTAAACTAATTTTTCTTAAATTGAACTATTCTTTCTTATACTTCATTTTAGAATCACCTGTATTTTTCCTTCGTTATGAATCTAAATTTAAAAAATATTAATCTGTATCCTAACTTTCAGTATTCTTGTAAGTATCTCTGGGTTCCTCAGTAATAATTTTTTGAGATATGCATTCTTTAAAATTCAATTTATTATCAGTGTCCTATTTTTCATATGGCTTTACCTCTTCCAAAATAGTGTTTATTTGATTATTTCGAGATTTAGATATAATAAAATTATTTTTTTGCATCATCTAACTCGTATTGTAATCAAAAGCACTTTTGTCTATCTAGAAGAAATTTTATAATTACCTATTTTTAAAATTAATATCATTTTAAATTCAAATTTGGAATAAATTTACGATATTTGTAATCCTTCTGCATTACTGCATCTAGATTTATTGTGCACTAAAAATACTTTAAAAGAAAATGTGCTTCCTTGATTTTCTTAACTTTCTATTCTAAACTCTGTATCAGGTCCAACTAATTATAGTAAACTCTTTCCAATCAACAAACCTATCCCAACACCTTAATATTAAAATATTTTAAAATTTTGTTAAATTATTATTCATTAAGATACTATTCTACAAATTAAATATTTTTTGAAGAATAGAAATTAAAATATAAAAATCAATTAATTTTAAGAAAAATTAAGATATTTTAGAGAAAATTATCATAAAAAATTAAATTAATAAATAATATATCATTACCATGCCTCATATCTTTTTTTCTTTTCATTTATATTTTTTATATCGACTTTATTGTTTCATTACTCATTCCTATACCTGTATCTTTGATAGAAATAAGCAGATGATTTGGGGAAGTTACTTCAAAGATAATAGTAATTGAGCCCTCAAATGTGCACTTAGCAGCATTTCCAACAAGGTTTATGAGTATTTATTTAATTCTACTAAAGTCATTGATCAACTTACAAGAAACTTAGAGATTTCCCATTAGCATATAATTTAATTTAACATGTTTTTCTTATGTTTATCTTTTGTAAACAGATAGCACTTCCTTAATAAGCTTTGAGAGAGTAAATGTTTCTAAATTTAAGTGAATATTTCCTTTCGATAAACGCGAGTAATCTAAAATATCATTGATCATGTAAAGCAGCATTTTACTATTTTATAGAATATCAGAAACAGCATCTTTAACTTTAGATTGAACTTAATTTTGTAAAGTTTGAGCTATAAGAATAATCCCATTTAGAGGAGTTTTTAAATTATGAGTAATTGTTGAGAGTATATCATTTTTGAAAGAGTCTATTTCTTTCATGCGTTTTATTCTCATTTTTTCTGAAATGTCATTCATTATAACCTAAAAATTAATTAAATATTTATTTTATCAAACTAATTAATACTATTTTTTATTAAGTTTATTTCATAATATTTTATAAAATAAATTTATTAAAAATGATCAAATTATATTTTTTTAATTTTTGCTCAATCTCATTACAAATAATTTATATTTTTATCATTTATTTGTTTAAATATTTTTTATTTTTTAATTTATTTTAAAATCTTAAAATTTTTATTTGTTTCATTAGATTTTTTTTCTAAAGTTGGGTTATATTTAGAATTGATTGAAAAGTTTATTAAAATTTTTTTATTGAGGAGGAAAATAATTTAATAAAAATAAATAAATAAACAAAATTTGATTATATTTAAAAGTATTTACCATCAGAGCTTACTCATTTTCCCATTCAATTTCAATAATTTTTATATCAAAGAATTTTCTCCTTTTTTTATCAGAGTCAATATACATAACATCTAAAAAGATATCTTCTTGTTACTGCTCAAAAACTTGTGAAGCCTAAGGGCTAAGATTTTTTATAGATGAAGGGGGTGGTTACTTTGATTAATTTTCCTATTTACCCGCTGAACTATTTTCAGCATTATGTTCCATGCGTTGCCTGTTGAATAAATTCATATAGAGTTTTTATAAAATATGATAGTACAATATGGTAGTCAGCTGAGAGCTTGCCATGCCATATTCTTTGATTTCTTATTTAGTAAAGTTTTGCTTTAGAAATTATTAAGTCATAGCTTTTTATTTAAATGAATTTCTGTGCTAATTTTAGTAATTAATTTGAGATTTACTGTCGTGATTGTTAAGTTAAATTTAATTAGGATCTTAACTTTCTTATTTATAAGTAGTCTAATTCGAATTAGAATTGCATATAATTGGAATGGGGTTTATTTAAAATGTATGAGTGTTTGACGTCTTGGAATGGTTGTTTTCTAATATTTGTGTAGCAGATTCTAATTTTAAATTGTTTTATTTTAAATTTAAGTCAATTTGCTATGAATTCTTTTGTTAATAATAAGAAGTCTATTTCATTTAGCTAATTTAATTTCTCTTTGCAACTCTGTACTCAGGAGAATAACAGTTTATATCTGTTTCTTCAAAAGCTTTGTCGAAGCAATACTTTAATTGCTCGTCATATTCTGGATTGATATTATTATCATTAGCATTGTTATGTTCACCTTATAGAAATAAATATTTTAACTTATCTTTCATATCCATTTTCTTTTTTATATTGAAAATCTATCTACAAAATTTATTAGCAAAAACAATGTCTAAATCTAAGCTGCTAATATCTTCTTAAATTACCTTTGATGAATCCAAATTTTGAGTTTTAATTTTTGCTGCAAATATAGGAATAGGTAAGGAACTTTTCAAAACGGAGTGAGCTGTATTTCCCTTTTAGGTATCTACATAATAATCCATTAGAAACTATTTTATTTTATCCTAGCAAATGTAAATTATGATAATAGAAACCAGCGTTATTTAAAACATTCTAATGACATAGGTCTTAAATTCTGAATTTGCCTCTGTGTTTATTCTTATTATTAAATATATAGACTAGAGGAAAATGGAGCTTATTTTACTTAAGTAGGATTTCATACTTATACTGAGTCCCACTACCAACACTCCTATTAGAAAACAATACCACATGACAAGTTCTATCTCATCTTAAGAAATCGCAATCTCAATTGGAACTACTGACAAAGTATTAAGTAAAATTTTATAGAATATCTACAAATATTTATTGGGCGTAGATGCTACTTAAAGCATAGTTGTTACAATGATCATTAAAAAAAGCTAGACTGATAGGACTAAAACTTAGTAGAGCCTTACTTTGTTTGTAATTTCATATTAAATTATTAGATTAATAAATCCAATAACTAAAATGGATGTAAAAATTATTCCTACTACCTTAAAATGCTTCATTTCTATTTTATCCATTTGCTGTATATACTTTTTATAATAATTGAACTAAGATCTCTTTAAATTTCTCATCTTCTTTTCAGAAATGTACTTTTTTATAAATATTTTCATACTCCTAAAAGGCTCTTTGAAATTGAATTTAAATGCTTCCATCCTTTTTATAAGTAGATTCTACTATTTTATGCAATTCTTAGATTAAAATTTGCTAAATAATTTACCTTATTTTTATTTACACCATAAAAAAGCAATAACACTATACTAAATTGAAATTAAAAAACTTGTTAACTGCATTTTGTTAAAAAAAAATCATCCAACTTAATCTTATTCATTTATATTCTTAGACATTGCTTTCTAATAAAACTAGGATTATTACCATTAAAAGGGAAGTTCATCAATAATTATGCAATTAAGTTAATATAAATTTTATATTATTCAATGAGAGAAATATGTAATCTTCAAAAATTATATTTAAAATATGATGTAAAATTTGACATATTACATTATGGAAAAAAATTGTCTGCTAAAAATATTGTAAATTTCATAAAATATTTTTCTAAATTTTTTTTATTTTTTGAGTAAAATTTTAATACAAATTGCATAAATGGTGATTTTAGAAAAATATTTATTTCAATAAATAATCTGAGATTTGGTCACCTTTTCAAGTAATTTATTTGTATATATTTTGATTAGATTATGCAAATAATAAATTTGCATAATTAAAACTTAAAAAACTTTAAATAAATTTAAGTATATTTTTATATTTTTTATGGTACCAAAATAATCATTCGTTGCTTTTAATTAATAAATCAATAAATAATTCAAGCAAAATTTTTATTTTAAAGTAGTATTGAAATTTTCAATAATCTTAAATTACTTAAAGCATATTAATCTAGTAAAAAAGCAAGTAAATTTTGTTTATGATTTTTCATATAAAGAATTATTCTGATTTTAACAAAGAAAAAACTGTAAATAAATCTGATTAATTTTTATAAACAAGAATCATTATTTTTATTATAGAAATTTATATTTAAATATTTTTTCAACTAAAAATAGAATTGAATAATCCATCAAAACCACTTTCTTGTTTTTCATAATCAAAGTAGGTACAAGCTATTCTTTTAAGCATCTTTTATTTAAATTAAAAAATATTTTTAAACATTTAAATTTTTAATTAATAATAAATATTTTTATTATCTAAATGCTATAAATAAAATAAATATTTTAATTAAATAAAAAATTAATTAGGATTTTTTAAAAATTTTATGATAGAGCTAAGCTTTTGAAAAATTATAAATTGTTAAATAAAAATATTATACAAGTTAAATAGAAGGATCTAATTTTAATATGCTGTTATATTTGGAAGAGAGCTTAGAGTAGGCTTTTCTACTTTTTATTTTGCACGCTCTTATTAAGAAACCTTTTATAAAATAATTAAGAGTTAAAATATTTTTAAATCAAAGAAAAATCAATCAACTAGTAAAATTGTAGAAAGGAGTATCTTTTTTAAAGCTATTCAAAATGTCTTATGCCTCATCTAACTTTTATTAGCTAATTTTACTTTTATTAAAATAATTTCAATTTATTTGATTTCAATCAATCATTTCATTTACCACAATATATATCTTATAACAAAGAATTCAGACTCTACTTCGCAATTGACTGTAGATATCCATTTTTGCAAGAAACTTATAGAAAACTATGAGTCATTTAAATTTATAATATATTTTTATGCTACATGATATTACTTATTATTCAATAAATCTATTGCTACAACTCTGCCTATTTCTTTGTCGCCAATAAAATATCTTAAAATTAATGTAATTAATATTTATACCACAAAAATAAAAAATGTTTTACTCATTTAAAATCTTGTTAGCATATTTTAGCTTGTCTAAACCTTAAGGAAAAATGGAAAAGATAGACATAAGTTCACCTAATTTAAATTTATATAATTTAACTTTTAACTACATTATTAATATTGCCAAATTTACTTTTAAGCTCTTCATTTAATAATTATTTATTTTATGTTAAAACCTCAAAAGCCTTATAAATTAAGTTGGTTGCCTCATTTACATCTTTGTATTAAAGAAGCTCTTTAGCACCTTCCAGAAGTAAGTTAATAGATTCTTGTTGATTACCTGTAGTTACTTTTCTAAAAATAAATATAAATAGATGCCTTATTTAATATATTAAATTGATTTACCTATTTGCCAACATAATTATCTTTTATGAAAACTCATAGCTTTTTCCTTCTTAAAGCAATTCTTTCTACTTTTGAATTGTCTATTAAATTTATTTTATTTTATTATTGTTAACCTATAATATTCAACTATTTAATGTATTAATTTAAGTTACTTCTTTAGCCTTTTAAATGCTCATTTCCTAATAAAAATAAACCTTAAATTATAAGATATGTCTAAAATATACTTGTTAATTTATTTATAAATGATTTGACTTCTTTTTACTTCAAATTAATGTTTATTTAATTTTCCAAAACAATCACAAAAAAGAAAGATTTCAAAAATTATTTAGATAATTTTTTCTATTTTCCAAAAGAATAAATAAACATAATTAAAAAGTATCAAGTTTTTACAAACTTTCTTAAATTAAAATCTCTTCTCACTTGAAAAATTTGTATAATTATTTAAAAATCAAAAAATATTAAAAAATCAAAAAAGAAGTATTTATTTTAAAAGACAAGGAATAAGTTTTTAAAGTCAATATATGTTTGAATAAAGCATATAACAATGGGATAGAATTACACCAAGTTTTTAATACACAATTAATCCTTGCGCTAATAAAATAAATAACTTCTTTTAGGCTATAAAAAGCCTATTCATCATTTTAAATGATGTGGTAAAATCAATCAATCATAAAAAAATTACAATAAAAAAATCATATAATTTAAGCTCGATGATAAAAAATATTAATGGAGATAATTCTGATACTCATAATTTTATAGAAATATTTTTAGATATACATAGATGATTAGAAAATAGAATAATTTAAAATAATAAAAATAATTTAAAATTATATGAAATAAAAAAATCAAATAAAAATAAAATAAAATAAAATTAGATAAATAATAAAAAAAAGAAAATTTAAATAATAATAAATAAAAATAAAAATTAAATTAATTAATCAAATTTATTTTGAATATAAAAGATATTATCAGATAAAAATAATAATTTGTAAATAAATAAAAATGTACAAAACAAAAAATGTTAATAAATGTTTTAAAAATAAAATTTAATAGCTTATGCTAATATTATACCTCATTGTTTTATTCATACATTTTTTTAACTTTTAATTTTAGGATTTATTTATTAAAAACATGATATATTTCACAAAGTTTATGCATTTTTTAACATTATTAAAAAATAGAAGCCACTCACTTGAAAATAGTAATTATATTTCAAAATAAAAGTTAAAAAAGAAGAAATTCATTCACTTCTATCAAATTCATTTAAAAATGAAACCTTTTTTGTTAGTACACCCTTTTATTTTTAAATAATAAATATATTTTAGTAAATTATATCAAAAATATTTCACTTTTATAAATTATTAAGATTGATACCTAATTAATTATTTCCTCATTCTAATTTAAAACGAAAGCTAATAAACTTCTAACAATTTTTTTAATTTAATTTTGTAAAATTTTATAAGGCGATCACAAACAAACAAAAATAAACAGATAATATTAATTAAATTTCATATAAAACTCAAAAAATCAATTCAAAATAGCTTAATTCTTAAAGATTTAAAGATTTTTTTAATGCTATTTTAAGTTTATTACTAATAAATTTAAAATATTCTTTAAAGGTAAATTCTTATTTAAAGTAAAAGTCTTTATTTTTTTATTATTTCTATTAAAGAAACTATTTTATAATTCGTCATAATTTACCTAATTTATTTAATTTAATTGAATCCACCATTGACTCTACCTTTCAAAACTATTTTGGTTATCTTATGCTTTCATTTTATATCCCTTCGTTAGTAAAATTTCTTCTACATTTTAATCTCTGTATTCATCTAAAATATCTTTTACACCAAAAATGGTTTTTACTACTTATGAAAAGCTATTAATATTTGGAGAAATATTGATGTTAATTTACATACCATTATAAATTTCTTCAAAATTTTCCCATTTAAATTCAGAGATATTTATAATATCTCTTAATATTTAATTTTATTAATAAATAAGCAGTTAATTATTTTTCTATTCAACAGGGCTATTTATAAGATCAATATGCTTTTCTATTAACTAATCTGAAATTTTTTAAAGAAATTCTAACAGCTGGCTATTTATTTATTAAAGTGTTTAGGTTGTTTTCTGAGTTTAATTAAATTAATATATAGCAAATTTTAAGTAATCGGTATTTTATTTGCAATTTTCATTTTATTATTTTATTAATTTTTTTATATTTTGAATATCTTAATTATTTTAGTATTCTTTTAAAAGCTCAGCAAATTCTTCCCTAAGAGAAATTTTATTGTAAAAACTCTGAATATACTATTAATCGATTGTTAATATGTTTTAAGTTAATAACTTAATATATGAATCGATTCTTTAATTAAAAATATCTTTGATCTCTTTTAAATGATTCTCTAATTCAGTTAATAATCTTGTTTTGTTGCATTGTTAACTTAATATTTCATTTATTTAATCTAAAAGTTATTAATCTTCTAGTATAGGCCAATTATCAATAATACCTATATTTTCTTAATCTTAATTTAAAATTTGATCTATTACGAGTAACATTTACTCTTTACTTTTCTACTAATTTTAAATCAAGCATCTATCACAACAGAATTGTAAATTTTTATAATCAAACAATCTGCAATTATATTTTTTATGTGATTAGCACTAAAATATGTAATTTCTCTAATCCATTTTTTAAATTTAATATTTTTTAATTTTATTTATTATTAAATATGAATAATTATCAATAAATATATTAACAATTCATTCACTTTACTTAAGTAAAATTATTAGTGGGAAGTATGAAGAGGAGGGCGATTACCCCTTAATATCATCAAATATAAAATTAACAGTTAGCACTAATAATTCTTTATTAAATTAAGATAATAGGAAATTAAATA
>NW_002475935.1:2957-4152 GCF_000189635.1 Tetrahymena thermophila SB210 | reverse complement strand
TAAAAATATCACAATCCAAAACAAATAAACTGTTTTTACCCAAGGATAAGTGTCAAATTTGAGAGATTAATGCACTTTGCTAAATCAGAACCTAAGCCTGATGCACCTTTGTCACCAATTTAATTATCACTTTTTAAATATTGAAGAAAAAATATATCATTAAAAAGTTAATTAGAAGGAAAAATTAAAAAATAAATATGAAATAATAAGATTAATTAATTAAAAATAAAAGTAAAATTTGAAAATAAATTGATGAATAAGTTAAATTAACAAAGAAAGAACAAATAAAAGCAAGCACAATAAAAAGAAAAATATTATTGTTTTAAATTAATTTTTATAATTAAAAATATCACAATCCAAAACAAATAAACTGTTTTTACTAAAGTTTAAGTGTCAAATTTGAGAGATTAATGCACTTTGCTAAATCAGAACCTAAGCCTGATGCACCTTTGTCACCAATTTAATTATCACTTTTTAAATATTGAAGAAAAAATATATCATTAAAAAGTTAATTAGAAGGAAAAATTAAAAAATAAATATGAAATAATAAGATTAATTAATTAAAAATAAAAGTAAAATTTGAAAATAAATTGATGAATGAGTTAAATTAACAAAGAAAGAACAAAAAAAAGCAAGCACAATAAAAAGAAAAATAAAAAAGAGCTTTATTGTTTTAAATCAGTTTTTATAATTAAAGATATCACAATCAAAAACAAATAAACTGTTTTTTACTCAAGATAAAGTGTCAAATTTGAGAGATTAATGCACTTTGCTAAACCAGAACATAAGCCTGATGCACCTTTGTCACCAATTTAATTATCACTTTTTAAATATTGAAGAAAAAATATATCATTAAATATAGAGTAAGTTGCCATTCAAATTTACAAAAAGTAATTTTATATTGCTAATCCAGGATAGCATTATATTTTAATACCTGGATTATGATTAATTTATTATTTAAAAAATAAATAAAAGAATTTATGAAAAAGTATGTAAAGGCAAGATTCAATAAAATTCATAAATTGTATTTAATATATAAATATATAGTATAAAAAGCGCTCAAATACAATATTCAATATTTTTTCAAAATTTTGGTGGTTTTCATTAATGTTGATTTTTAAGTTGGTAAAATTTTTCAAAAAAAATGATATGTTTTTATGAGTATACGGTATGTATATTTTATTTCAAATTTTTC
>NW_002475935.1:0-2857 GCF_000189635.1 Tetrahymena thermophila SB210 | reverse complement strand
AGAATGAAAAAAAAAAGAAATCACAATAAAAAGAAAAAGGAAAATAAATCAAATAAATTGAAAGAGATTTAATGTTTTAAATTAACTTTTATAATTAAAAATATTAGAATTCAAAACTAATAAACTGCTTTTATTAAGTGTAAGTTTTAATAGCAAAAATGAAGAAAAAATATCAAATTATAAAAAATGAATAATAAATAATTAAAAGTTGAATTAAAATTTAGTTAATAGAGCTAAAAAAATTTTGTTTTAATAAAAATCAATGAATAATGATGATAATTTCTAAAACAAAAATTATTTATTAAAATAAATAGAAAGTTAAATATATAAAAAATATTAATAATAATAAAAATAATATTTATAAATAAAATATACTTGAGATCAATATGGAGAACCTAATGAGATAAAAGTGAAGAGCTTAAAAACTTTTTTTATTAATTTATTTAAATTTAAAGGATATTAATAAAAAAATTAATAATTACTTCTTCTAATCTATTATATTTTTTAATCTATTACATCATTTATTTTTTTTCTCAAAAATATTGAATAGCAATTTATGGAATTTAATTAATTATTAATTAATAAAAAGTACAAATAAAATATAATAATTAATTATTAAATATCAGAAATATCACATAAAAATTAATTTAAAATTGTATTTAAAACATATACTTAAAAATATATATTGTAAGAATTAAAGATGGCCAGTTAGCCATATTTGAAAAAATTCTAATTTTATAGAAATAATCAATCATCCTATTTTTATTTTAGGTTAAAAAACTTTTTCAAAATATAAAATAATAAAATATATAATTTTAATTATTCAAACAATTAATTTTTATTAATAATTTTTTAGCCGCTTGATTATCAGAAAAATGTTTTTTGAATGGCAACTAATCTTTTTGATTTAAGGCACTTGCTTATTATTTTGAATTTTTATGATTAATTCATTTAGCTAAATATTTTATAATAAATTTGTGTAAATTTTAAATAAATATCAAATAGAATAAACTTTTAATAAAATTAGTGGAATAAAAATATAAAAAATAAATCAAATAAAAGCTATCAAATAAATTCAAAGAGCAAATTGTTTTAAATTAGTTTTTATAATTAAAATATCACAATCCAAAACAAATAAACTGTTTTTACGTAAGTTTTAGTGTCAAATTTGAGAGATTAATGCACTTTGCTAAACCAGAACCTAAGCCTGATGCACCTTCTTCACCAATTTTATTCCCACTTTTTAAATATTGAAGAAAAAAATATGATTAAATAGTTAATTAGAAGGAAAAATTAAAAAATAAATATGAAATAATAAGATTTTTTTTAAATTAATAATAAAAGTAAAATTTGAAAATAAAATGATGAATGAGTTAAATTAACAAAGAAAGAACAAAAAAAAAGCAAGCACAATAAAAACAAAAATAAAAAAGAGCTTTATTGTTTTAAATTAGTTTTTATAATTAAAAAATCACAATCCAAAACAAATAAACTGTTTTTACGTAAGTTTTAGTGTCAAATTTGAGAGATTAATCCAATTTCCTAAACCAGAACCTAAGCCTGATGCACCCTTTGTACCAATTTTATTAGAACTTTTTAAATATTGAAGAAAAAATGTATGATTAAATAGTTAATTAGAAGGAAAAATGAAGAATAAAAGTGAAATAATAAGATAGATTAATTAATAATAAAAGCAAAAATAGAAAATAAAATGATGAGTTAAATTAACAAAGAAAGAACAAAAAAAAAGCAAGCACAATAAAAAGAAAAATAAAAAAGAGCTTTATTGTTTTAAATTAGTTTTTATAATTAAAATATCACAATCCAAAACAAATAAACTGTTTTTACTAAAGGTCAAGTGTCAAATTTGAGAGATTAATGCACTTTCCTAAACCATAATCTAAGCCTGATGCACCTTCGTCACCAATTTAATTAGCACTTTTTAAATATTGAAGAAAAAATATATCATTAATAAGTTAATTAGAAGGAAAAATAAAAAATAAATATGAAATAATAAGATTAATTAATTAATAATAAAAGTAAAATTTGAAAATAAATTGATGAATGAGTTAAATTAACAAAGAAAGAACAAAAAAAAGCAAGCACAATAAAAACAAAAATAAAAAAGAGCTTTATTGTTTTAAATTAGTTTTTATAATTAAAATATCACAATCCAAAACAAATAAACTGTTTTTACTAAAGGCCAAGTGTCAAATTTGAGAGATTAATGCACTTTCCTAAACCAGAACCTAAGCCTGATGCACCTTCGTCACCAATTTAATTACCACTTTTTAAATATTGAAGAAAAAATATATGATTAAATAGTTAATTAGAAGGAAAAATGAAGAATAAGTATGAAATAATAAGATAGATTAATTAATAATAAAAGTAAAAATAGAAAATAAAATGATTAGTTAAATTAACAAAGAAAGAACAAAAAAAAGCAAGCACAATAAAAACAAAAATAAAAAAGAGCTTTATTGTTTTAAATTAGTTTTTATAATTAAAAAATCATAATCCAAAACAAATAAACTGTTTTTACCCAAGGTTAAGTGTCAAATTTGAGAGATTAATGCATTTTCCTAAACCAGAACCTAAGCCTGATGCACCCTTTGCACCTATTTCATTACAACTTTTTAAATATTGAAGAAAAAATGTATGATTAAATAGTTAATTAGAAGGAAAAATGAAGAATAAATATGAAATAATAAGATAGATTAATTAATAATAAAAGTAAAAATAGAAAATAAAATGATGAGTTAAATTAACAAAGAAAGATCAAAAAAAAGCAAGCACATTAAAAAGAAAAATAAAAAAGAGCTTTATTGTTTTAAATTAGTTTTTATAATTAAAATAT
>NW_002475936.1:0-3616 GCF_000189635.1 Tetrahymena thermophila SB210 | reverse complement strand
TTATTGTTAATTTAATCAAATCAAAGATCCTATCCACTAATCTAAATATATTAGTTTACAGCGAAGCCTGTTAATGCAGTAACCTATAGAAAGGAATATTTTTTCCAAAAATTCAAATATTTCCAACTTATTTACAGATTTTTTAATGAATAAGTTAAATTTGGAACCAGAACTTTTGTGCAATTTTAACTAGCTCCCAATTTGACAGATTTTACTGTACATTTTTGTGATAGCAATTAAATATAGAGCGAAAGCAAAAACACTAAAGATCTTTAAAGATATTTTGATTATCTGAAAAGAATATTCCTATCAAAATATCTTTTCAATTAATCAAAGTGCCTATTCACTGATCTACAAATATACTAACATCTTTTTTATTTAAAGCTAATTGATTATAGTAATATTATCTATTTCATTAATATAATAGAATCACAATCTAATGCAAATTAAAATATTTTCTATTTTTCGCTAGACAAAAAAATTGCAAGCTAAATTATTTTTAATATAAAATTAACAGTTCTACTTACTTTATTAGTAACAATAAATTAATTTTATTTTAAAAACTAAAACTGATTTTTGATGAAATCTTTTATTTATTTTATAAAATAATTTAATTATTTTTTTTATTTTAATATAAGTACTTTTAAAGTGTCTGTTTAACTGCATTAAATATGTTTGTTTTACACTAAATTATTTGTAGCGCCATTTGTTAATTTATATGGAATGATCATTTAATAGTAAATATATATATAATTTAAGCTTAAAAATATATGGTGTTAGTATTATTATTTATTTTAATTAGGGATAAACCAAATTTTACTTAAATCCCTAGTCAAAGGAGAAAAATCTTCAAAAATATATTTTTCCTCTCTTTGATATAAGGATTTTTTTACATTATTTAAATAATTAAGTTAGTAAATATATAAATAATTTACTGTTTTAATAAGCTAATTGTCAAGAAGAAAGATTATCAATTAATATTTTTTAAAAGCGTAAAATTGGCCATTAATGAAATATTAAAATTATAAATCTAAAAGAAATAATAACCTTAAATCTATCTTAAAAATATTGTAATTTTAAGCTTTATACAAATATAGTCTTATTTTGTTCTATTTTTTTTTATCATTTTGTACTAAAAGAGTTTTTTGTACAATTTACTTCATTTTTTTTAATTAAAAAAGAATTTTTTATCACTTTATTCAACAATATCATGCAGAGATGCCTTTAAGCGCTATCAGAAACTACAAGAAGGTTAATAAATTTATTAATTTTTGTTAATTTAAATATTAGATTTTTCGAAAGGCTTGTCTAACTACTTTTGTGTCATTAATGCGAACATTGAAACCTTATTTTCTTTCAGATCTTAATAATTACCTAATAAAGCCAGCAATAATCCTACTGAATATGAATCAAAATAAAATAAAATAAAAATTAATTTAAAATTAAAATTTTAAAAAAAAAATACTTTTTTTGTATAAAATATCAGTTCATTATCATTTTTATTTAACATTTCAGGTGCTGAATATCCTAAATTTCCTATGTGCTATTAAGTTATTTTTATTATTTAATATATATATTTTTATATAGAATTAAACATCTACTTCTATAGTTTGTATTGAGTCTTTATTAACTGGAATCTAAGTAGATAAGCCGAAATCACTCTATAATCAAAAGATAATGAAAAATACTTTATGAATAAAAATGATTTACATAATTGACTTCTGCTTATTTATTTTCCATCTAAATAAACCAAAAATTTTTCTGGTTTAATATCTCTATGAATGATATTAAATTAATGAATGTAATTGACAGAATCTATAATTTAGATTGTTATTTAAAATTTATCACCTTCGGTTTATTATTCATCTTTGTTTTATCTATCAAGATATTCATCTATGAACCTTTTAAAAGATTAATGTTAGATGTAATGAAATATATTTTTTTAAAATCATTTTTATATCAAAAATGTTTCAAATTTATTAATTGAGTAATTTATAATGAAAGTAAGATAACTATTTTAATTAAAAATAATTATTTTTACAATTTATAAATTAAAAATTTAAAAACGAATTAAATTCTATTTAACTGAAAATATATTTATTTATTTGTTTATTTATTTACTTAAAATTTGATTTTTATATTACAAAAAATATCTTTTTTAATAGTTAATTGAAACCTAAATTAAAATAAATGTTAAGGACTTAACAAATTACATGAACATTTTTCTAATTCAAATACTGAGTATCTATCAGGTCCTATTTTATTTTCTATTATATAGCTATCATAAAACTATACCACTAGTGACTCTTTTAATTTCTACATAATAATAATTTCATTTTAGATTTGTTATTCATCTTCTATTTTTGTATTTTTAACACTATTTGTTTGTTATCAAGCTTTACTTTTTTAGTAGCTAACACCATTCCAAAGCTTAGAATTTGAAAATTATTCTAATATTTTTTATTTTTATAGAGAAATTTCGGCAGATTAGATAATAAATACTTCCACTTTTTTTAACTGTGCTTTCTTATCTTTTTCTAAAATTTTCTTATTGGTGTTCTATAGAATAAACTAAGCATCCTTGTCAAATTAATTATGCTTTAAAATTAATTATGATATAATTTACATTTAATTTATAACTTTTTACAAAATATAAACTAAATATAATAATTTTTTACCCTTTGTTTTTACTATTAATTAATTCTATCAAATATTTACTGTGCATATTTAGGTATTTATTCCTTTTATGATAAAATTATTTTTTCAATTCAAATATTCCAAAAAATTTAGCTAAATTAAAAACCTTTGATGTAAAAAAATTATTAATTTATTTTTGATATTATAATAAATTAAATTATTAATTAATTTAATTCTATTATAAAATATATATAAAAATCAGATTTTTTAATAATTAACTAAAAAATCTATTTCAGAATAAGTGGCATCCAAACCAAAAAATTTTTGTATGGCTTCTTGCTATAATGTATTTATCTTAATGGATGTAAGTTTAAAATAAAAGAAAGTAGGACTAATAAAAAAGGGTAAATAAGTCTTTATTGCTGATTCACTAAATATAGAGTTTTAACGACTTTTAATATTAATTATTAACCTCTTTATGATAATTACATAATTCATACCTGCAAAGTTAGGCAAAATGAAAATAAAACTATCTCTTCTTCATTACCAAACAAAATTTTCATATAAATTAAGAATTTAATAAATCAATAAAAGTTTTTGAATATACATATTAATTTAATAAAAAACATTTTTCATAAAATAGAAAATAATCAAATTTTTTATTTATCTTTGCAATTAGTTTTAAGAATAAAACTAAAAATCAATTAATGAAATTAATTTAATTTACTTTTCTTGTAAATTATCTTTATTAAATCAAAACACTAAAATTTATTTATCATAAATAAATAAAAATTGCATCATATTCAAAATTATAGTTTTTTATATGAAAAAATTCAGTTTTATTTTGGTTATAATTCACCTTTTAAACAAGTAATTCATTATAGAAGGTATAATTATGCTTATTACTTAAATAATGCTAATAAATTTAAAACTGCAAATATATTTTTTTTAATTTAAATGATGTTTTAATTAAATTAAG
>NW_002475937.1:1990-6462 GCF_000189635.1 Tetrahymena thermophila SB210 | reverse complement strand
AAATAAACTGTTTTTACTGAAGTTAAAGTGTCAAATTTGAGAGATTAATGCATTTTGCTAAAACAGAACCTAATCCTGATGCACATTCATCACCAATTTTATTGCTACTTTTTAAATATTGAAGAAAAGATATATCATTAAATAGTTAATTAGAAGGAAAAAATTATTAAAAAATATGAAATATTAAGATTAGTTAATTAAAAATAAAAGCAAAAGTTGAAAATAAAATGATGAATTTTTAAATTAATAAAGAAAAAACAAAAAAAAGCAAGCACAATACAAAGAAAAAGAAAAAAGAGCTTTATTGTTTTTAATTAATTTTTATAATTAAAAATATCACAATCCAAAACAAATAAACTGTTTTTACTAAAGTTAAAGTGTCAAATTTGAGAGATTAATGCATTTTGCTAAACCAGAACCTAAGCCTGATGCACATTCATCACCAATTTCATTGCCACTTTTGAAATATTGAAGAAAAGATATATCATTAAATAGTTATTTAGAAGGAAAAAATTATTAAAAAATATGAAATATTAAGATTAGTTAATTAAAAATTAAAGCAAAAGTTGAAAATAAAATGATGAATTTTTAAATTAACAAAGAAAAAACAAAAAAAAGCAAGCACAATAAAAAGAAAAAGAAAAAAGAGCTTTATTGTTTTTAATTAATTTTTATAATTAAAAATATCACAATCCAAAACAAATAAATTGTTTTTACCAAAAGTCAAGTGTCAAATTTGAGAGATTAATGCATTTTGCTAAAGCAGAACCTAAGCCTGATGCACCTTCATCACCAATTTCATTGCCACTTTTGAAATATTGAAGAAAAGATATATCATTAAATAGTTAATTAGAAGGAAAAAATTATTAAAAAATATGAAATATTAAGATTAGTTAATTAAAAATAAAAGCAAAAGTTGAAAATAAAATGATGAATTTTTAAATTAACAAAGAAAAAACAAAAAAAAAAGCAAGCATAATAAAAAGAAAAAGAAAAATGAGCTTTATTGTTTTTAATTAGTTTTTATAATTAAAAATATCACAATCCAAAACAAATAAACTGTTTTTACCTAAGGTCAAGTGTCAAATTTGAGAGATTAATACATTTTGATAAAGCAGAACCTAAGCCTGATGCACCCATTGCACCAATTTTATTGCCACTTTTGAAATATTGAAGAAAAGATATATCATTAAATAGTTAATTAGAAGGAAAAAATTATTAAAAAATATGAAATATTAAGATTAGTTAATTAAAAATAAAGGCAAAAGTTGAAAATAAAATGATGAATTTTTAAATTAACAAAGAAAAAACAAAAAAAAGCAAGCACAATAAAAAGAAAAAGAAAAAAGAGCTTTATTGTTTTTAATTAGTTTTTATAATTAAAAATATCACAATCCAAAACAAATAAACTGTTTTTACCAAAGGTCAAGTGTCAAATTTGAGAGATTAATGCATTTTGCTAAACCAGAATCTAAGCCTGATGCACCTTCATCACCAATTTTATTGCCACTTTTGAAATATTGAAGAAAAGATATATCATTAAATAGTTAATTAGGAGGAAAAAATTATTAAAAAATATGAAATATTAAGATTAGTTAATTAAAAATAAAGGCAAAAGTTGAAAATAAAATGATGAATTTTTAAATTAACAAAGAAAAAACAAAAAAAAGCAAGCACAATAAAAAGAAAAAGAAAAAAGAGCTTTATTGTTTTTAATAAGTTTTTATAATTAAAAATATCACAATCCAAAACAAATAAACTGTTTTTACTGAAGTTAAAGTGTCAAATTTGAGAGATTAATGCATTTTGCTAAAGCAGAACCTAAGCCTGATGCACCTTCATCACCAATTTCATTGCCACTTTTGAAATATTGAAGAAAAGATATATCATTAAATAGTTAATTAGAAGGAAAAAAATATTAAAAAATAATTAGTTAATTAAAAATAAAAGCAAAAGTTGAAAATAAAATGATGAATTTTTAATTTAACTAAGAAAAAACAAAAAAAAAGCAAGCACAATAAAAAGAAAAAGAAAAAAGAGCTTTATTGATTTTAATTAATTTTTATAATTAAAAATATCACAATCCAAAACAAATAAACTGTTTTTACCGAAGTTCAAGTATCAAATTTGAGAGATTAATGCATTTTGCTAAAGCAGAACCTAATCCTGATGCACCCATTGCACCAATTTAATTTTGACTTTTTAAATATTGAAGAAAAGATATATCATTAAATAGTTAATTAGAATGAAAAAATTATTAAAAAATGTGAAATATTAAGATCAGTTAATTAAAAATAAAATCATAAGTTTTCAAAATTTATTTTTTTCAAAAAAATGATATTTTATGCTTTCTAAAAATTAGCTTTATTTATAATGTTATTTAGAATGAAATTAAATAGGTATTTCACTATAGTTAATTAGAAGGAAAAAATTAAGAAAAAATATGAAATAATAAGATTAATTAATCAAATTAACAAAGAATGAAAAAATAAGAAATCATAATAAAATGAAAAAGGAAAACAAATCAAATAAATTAAAAGAACTTTAATGTTTTAAATTAACTTTTATAATTAAAAATATTACAATGTAAAACAAATAAATAGCTTTTATTAATTATAAGTTTTTATAGCAAAAATGAAGAAAAAATATCAAATAATAAAATAATAAAAAATGAATAATAAATAAATAATTAAAAATTGAAATGAAAATTAAGTTAAAATAACTAAAAAATTATAGTTTTAATAAAAATCAATAAATAAATAATGATGATGATAATTTCTTTTATAAAAATTATTTATTTAAAAAAATTGAAAATTAAATATACAAAAAATATAAATAATAATTAAAATAAAAATAATTAATAAAATATACTAGAGATCAATATGGAGAACCTAATGAGATAAAAGTGAAGAGCTTAAAAACTTTTTTTATTAATTTATATAAATTTAAAATATATTAATAAAAAAATTAATAATTACTTCTTCTAATTCCAAATATTTTTTAATCTATTATATCATTTATTTTTCTTTTCAAAGATATTGAATAGCAACTTATAAAATTTGATTAATTAATTAATTATAAATGGATAAAAAGAACAAATAAAAAAAAATTAATTAATTATCAAATATTAATTTATAAATTTGGTTTTATGAAGAGATATCACAGAAAAATTAATTTAACATTCACTTTTTAAACTTAATATTTGTATTTAAAACATATACTTAAAAATAAATATAGCAGGAATTAGAGACAGCCGGTTATTTATTTAGTCATATTTGAAAAAAACCTAGTAGTTAATGTTCTAAAATATTATTAAAATAATGTTTATAAGTAGATTTTTATGTTTGTTTTATCTCTGTAATTTTAGGAATATTTATAATATCTCTAATTATAGCATGATGCCATACAAAAATTTCATGGTTTGCCTGCCACCTGTTTTGAAATATATTTTTTATTTATTTATATATTTATTTATTTATTAAAAAATCTAATTTATTTAAATTATAATAGAATTATAATTAATTAATAATTTATAGCGCTTCCAGGATTAAAATACTTGTGGTAGTGCTACCATAAGAGTAGTAATCTTGGAAGCGCTTAAGTAATTTAACTAATATTTGTAAAAAGAATTATTAAAATAAATATATAAATTTATGATTTTACATGTTTTAAAAAATTTAAAATCATTTTTACGAAATATATATATGAAAGTAGGTAGGCATACTGAATTTTTTTTATAATAAAATATTTTATAAATTTTTAAAAAAAATTTGTTAAAAAAAGTTTTTTTATATAGTATTTTAATAATTACCCTCCAGGCGAAATGTTTGGAGGGCGAAAAATTAGGCTTAATAGGTAGAATATTTTTTTTCTTCTACCTATTGGCCCATAAAGGCTCCGATAGTAAATTCTCTGTAATATAACTCTAAAAGTTTCAAATTATTTGATCCTTTTTGGAGAAACCAGAGGGTTTGGTTAGGAGGATTTAATTTTTTTATTTTTTATAAATAAATAATTTATTTATACACAAAAATAAGAATGATATTTATAAATATAAAATAAATAATAAAATCTATTTATCTATCTATTTTATTTTAGGTTAAAAACACTTTTTCAAAATATTAAATAATAAAATATATAATATTATTCAAACATTTAATATTTATTCATCCTTTTTTCGCCAGTTATTTATCAATTGTGATTAAAGACAACTAATCTTTTTGATTTAAGACACTTGCTTATTACTTTGAATTTTTATGATTTATTCAAATCGCTAAAAATTTTAAAATAAATTTATGTAAATTTTAAAATAATTATTAAAATAGAATAAACTTTTAAATTAAAAATTATTCTTTAAATTAATAAATAAAATAATATTTGTGGAATAAAAAAGATGAAAAAATAAAATAAATAAAAGCTATCAGATAAATTTAAAGAGCTTTTTTGTTTTATTTTCATTTTTTTTGTATAAA
>NW_002475937.1:0-1890 GCF_000189635.1 Tetrahymena thermophila SB210 | reverse complement strand
TTATGTTTTTTAATTAGTTTTTATAATTAAAAATATCTCAATTCAAAACAAATAAACTGTATTACCGAAGGTCAAGTGTCAAATTTAAGAGATTAATGCATTTTGCTAAAGCAGAACCTAAGCCTGATGCACCTTCATCACCAATTTTATTCAAACTTTTGAAATATTAAAGAAAAGATATATCATTAAATAGTTAATTAGAAGGAAAAAATTATTAAAAAATATGAAATAATAAGATTAATTAATTAATAATAAAAGCAAAAGTTGAAAATAAAATGATGAGTTTTTAAATTAACCCTTTCGACTGGGGGAGTTTTTCACCTTTAAAATAAAGAAACCAAAATTATTAATTATTATATATAAACACAGAATTTTATATAATTCATAAACATTCAAAAGTTAGCTCCCCCGATTCTAAGGTGTTAACAAAGAATTAAAAATATCACAATCCAAAACAAATAAACTGTTTTTACCTAAGGTCAAGTGTCAAATTTGAGAGATTAATGCATTTTGCTAAAACAGAACCTAATCCTGATGCACCCATTGCACCAATTTTATTCCAACTTTTTAAATATTGAAGAAAAGATATATCATTAAATAGTTAATTAGAAGGAAAAAATTATTAAAAAATATGAAATATTAAGATTAGTTAATTAAAAATAAAAGCAAAAGTTGAAAATAAAATGATGAATTTTTAAATAAATAAAGAAAAAACAAAAAAAAGCAAGCACAATACAAAGAAAAAGAAAAAAGAGCTTTATTATTTTTAATTAATTTTTATAATTAAAAATATCACAATCCAAAACAAATAAACTGTTTTTACCGAAGTTAAAGTGTAAAATTTGAGAGATTAATGCATTTTGCTAAACCAGAACCTAAGCCTGATGCACATTCATCACCAATTTCATTGCTACTTTTGAAATATTGAAGAAAAGATATATCATTAAATAGTTAATTAGAAGGAAAAAATTATTAAAAAATATGAAATATTAAGATTAGTTAATTAAAAATTAAAGCAAAAGTTGAAAATAAAATGATGAATTTTTAAATTAACAAAGAAAAAACAAAAAAAAGCAAGCACAATAAAAAGAAAAAGAAAAAAGAGCTTTATTGTTTTTAATTAGTTTTTATAATTAAAAATATCACAATCCAAAACAAATAAACTGTTTTTACCTAAGGTTAAGTGTCAAATTTGAGAGATTAATGCATTTTGCTAAAGCAGAACCTAAGCCTGATGCACCCATTACACCAATTTCATTGCTACTTTTGAAATATTGAAGAAAAGATATATCATTAAATAGTTAATTAGAAGGAAAAAATTATTAAAAAATATGAAATATTTAGATTAGTTAATTAAAAATAAAAGCAAAAGTTGAAAATAAAATGATGAATTTTTAAATTAACAAAGAAAAAACAAAAAAAAGCAAGCACAATAAAAAGAAAAAGAAAAAAGAGCTTTATTGTTTTTAATTAGTTTTTATAATTAAAAATATCACAATCCAAAACAAATAAACTGTTTTTACCAAAGGTCAAGTGTCAAATTTGAGAGATTAATGCATTTTGCTAAAGCAGAACCTAAGCCTGATGCACCTTCATCACCAATTTTATTCAAACTTTTGAAATATTAAAGAAAAGATATATCATTAAATAGTTATTTAGAAGGAAAAAATTATTAAAAAATATGAAATATTAAGATCAGTTAATTAAAAATAAAAGCAAAAGTTGAAAATAAAATGATGAATTTTTAAATTAACAAAGAAAAAACAAAAAAAAGCAAGCACAATAAAAAGAAAAAGAAAAAAGAGCTTTATTGTTTTTAATTAGTTTTTATAATTAAAAATATCACAATCCAAAACAAATAAAATGTTTTTACCGAAAGTTAAAGTGTAA
>NW_002475938.1:0-2299 GCF_000189635.1 Tetrahymena thermophila SB210 | reverse complement strand
TGTTTTTAACCTAAAATATAAATAGATAGATTTTATTATTGATTTTATATTTATAAACATCATTCATATTTTTGTAAGTAAATAAATTATTTATAAAAAATAAAAAAATAAAATTTACTTAAATAAATTAAATCCTCATAAGCAATTTCTCCAAAAACGATCAAATAATTTGAAACTTTTAATGTTATATTACATCTTATTAAATTATATATATTCCAAACTTTTATATGTCAGTTATATTTTAATCTTAAATATTATCCATCAATCATATTTCTATCCTTTTTTTATTTATCATGATTAATTAGATGCCATGATTTAAATAAAACCTCAGGGAGAAATCAAGTTTTACTTTTTATTTTAACTTTAGTGGTTTTAATGTTTTTATTTCTAAAATTTTTAATTTATCTTATGATCATTTTTTTCATTTTATATTTTTAAAAATCATAAAATAATTGTTTTTTAAATTATCATTTATTGATTCAGACAATACAAATTTAATAATATTTAGAGTAAATTAATGAATTTAAAAGTCGTTAATGTTGAATTTGGCTTTTTATAAGCTTATTTCATATCAACAATTTATGTAATTTTTTTGATGTGGTATTATAAATTTTAAAATGCTTATTTTGTTTATGTTTAATTATAAAATGTTCTCAAAATATTCTAGAAAAATGCAAAATTTTTGAAATTATAATAAATTAAATTATTAATTAATTTTAATTCTATTTAAAAAAACATATATTTAAATCAGATTTTTTAATAAATAAATAAATAAATAAATAATATATTTTATAATAAGTCAGGCAAACCATGAAATTTTTGTATGGCATCTTGCTATAATTAGAGATAATATAAATATTCCTAAAATTACAGAGCTAAAACAGAAAAATCTACTATAAATATTATTTTTATAATATTTAAGAACATTAACTACTAGGTTTTTTTCTAATATTACTAAATAAATAACTGGCCATCTCTAATTCCTACTATATATTTTTTTAAGTATATCTTTTAAATACAAATATTAAGTATAAATAGTGAATGTTAAATTAATTTTCTGTGATATCTCTTCATAAAACCAAATATATAAATTAATATTTGATAATTAATTAATTATTATATTTATTTGTTCTTTTTAACCATTTATTATTAATTAATTAATTAAATTTCATAAATTGCTATTCAATATTTTTGAAAAAAAAAGTAATGATATAATAGATTAAAAAATATTATAATTTAGAAGGAGTAATTATTAATTTTTTTATTAATATCCTTTAAATTTATATAAATTAATATAAAAAGTTTAAAAGCTCTTCACTTTTATCTCATTAAGTTCTCCATATTGATCTGAGGTATATTTAATTAAAAAATATTATTTTTACTATTACTAATATTTTTTGAATATTTAATTTTCAATTTATTAAAATAAATAATTTTTATTCTAGAAATTATCATCATTATATATTGATTTTTATTAAAACTAAAATTCTTTATATTTTAACTTAATTTTCATTTCAATTTTTAATTATTTATTTATTTATTATTCATTTTTTATTATTTGATATATTTTCTTCATTTTTTGCTATAAAACTTACACTTAATAAAAGCTATTTATTTGTTTTACATTTTAATATTTTTAATTATAAAAGTTAATTTAAAACATTAAATTTCTTTTAATTTATTTGATTTGTTTTCCTTTTTCTTTTTTTTATGATTTCTTATTTTTTCATTCTTTGTTAATTTTATTAATTTTTAACTAATCTTATTATTTCATTTTTTTGTTCATTTTTTCCTCCTAATTAACTAGAGTGAAATACCTATTTAATTTTATCTTAATAAAATTATAAAAAAATTATAAAAAAGCTATTTTTAGAAAGCATAACATATCTTTTTTTTTGAAAAAAAATAAATTTTGAAAACCTATGATGGAAAAAAATTCATAAAAAATATTTAAAATCTTAATTTTATAAAATGTAAAAACTGGTATATAAAACTCGCTTTTTCTAAATTTGTATCGTAACTTATTCTATTTAATAACATATTTTTTCTTCATTTTTTCCTTCTAATTAACTATTTAATGATATATTTTTTCTTCAATATTTAAAAAGTATGAAGAAAATTGGTAATGAAGGTGCATCAGGCTTAAATTCTGCTTTAGCGAATTGCATTAATCTCTCAAATTTGACACTTAATCTTTGGTAAAAATAGTTTATTTGTTTTGGATTGTGATATTTTTAATTATAAAAAACAAATTAAAAACAACAAAGCTCTTTTTTTATTTTTCTTTTTATTGTGCTTG
>NW_002475939.1:118900-128647 GCF_000189635.1 Tetrahymena thermophila SB210 | reverse complement strand
ATATTGAGGAAATTTAAATAATTTAATATCTAAGTAAGTTTAAACTTAGTAATTGTAATTTTAATTTTACATAATTTTTCTTTTCTTTTCTTAGTACTTATCATATTAATCTTTTAAATATTTATGTAAAGCTATAATAATGTTAATTATTTAAGTAAAAGGATTAATATACAATGCTATCATCATTAATACTATTAAGCATTTACTAATTTTTTAAATATTCTCAACATTTTAATTAGGATTTTGATCTGATCTGTCTTATAAAATTCCAAGAACTATCATAAATATAAATATTAGAACCCAACATATTTAATCTATTATCAGTCTAACATTATTTAGCAATTAAAAGCAAGGCCTTAAAAATATGCAGCAAATACACAGTATTGTTTAAAATATTAAGCATAAAATTAACTAAACTAAATAACTATGGTAAAACATTATTATAGATAAAGGGATAAGAACATTTTCAATAGCAAAAAAGAAAATTGGGAAGTAAATTGTAAAATTTTATTTTTTAATAAACTATTCTAACAAAAGATTTATTAAGTGGCTTTTGTATGATATTAAGTATATATTTTAATTTAGTTCTTAGCAATAACTAGTATTTTAATATCTAGAACATTTAATTAATCTTATATAATAGATTAAGCACAAAAGCTAATAGATTGAAAGGATGAAAATAAGGACAATTTTTAAAGCCTTGTAATTCACTTCAATTGCATTTAAAAATCCAATTAATTGTAGAAAAATTGCATAACTTGAAACTAAAAGAATTAGCTCGTTAATAATAAAGGAAATGAAGCAAGCTAGTTTTTGGTAGTTTGAAAATAGTTTTAATTATGTTAATTTACTATATGAGAACCTTTATTTATTTAAATATTTATTAACTAGTATGACAGATGCAAATATAATTTGAGTAACGATTATTGACACTAAAACACCTCCTCCATTTATCAATAAACTTGTTTAACCTACTTTGCTACTTAATTTTTAATTTTATTCTTATTCAATAGATTCAACAAATACATATTTGCTAAAAAAGTTAATTTATTAGAAGTAGCTAATTGGATTTGTCCCTTTTATTTAGTTTATAAAAATTGTAAGTTCTGATGTTAATAAAACATCTATCATATATAGCAAATTCAATTTTTAGAGAGTAAGAAACATGAAATTTGAACCTTAGGTAGAGGATACTAATGAGATAACTGCTGCGGCTTTAGCAGTACCTGAAACGTTACTTGATTAGCTTACGGAAGGTTAGCAAATACCTTTATAAATATAATAATTTTGTTCACATTAAATACACTATAATTTATTAGAGATTGTTTAACATGCTAAACAGCTCTAGATGTCGCATAAAACACATGTTTAATAATTTTTTTCAGGGTAGCATTTATAAGATGAAGAAGGTTCTATAGATTAACAAATCTTCAAATCTTGTAAAAAGTATTACCCAGCTTAACAATCTAAACAAAGCAATGGCTATGCAGGATTAACATTTACACAATCAGTAATACATTAATTTCCTTACAATTTTTGATTATTTTGAAGACATTTTTTTTAATAAAAAAAAATTGCACTTGCAGCAGCTCCAAAAAACATTGATTAATTTTTTACAAAGTAGCTGAAGGAAAATTCTCTACTATTTAAAATATCATAAGTGGATAATTCTATATTTGGATTTTTCATAGATTGATTATAGATTTTAAAATCTAATATATTAAAAGCAAGAAAAATATTTTGATATCCTTACTAAGGAATCTAAATATTTTAAATAGCAGGAATTTAAAATTTAGATCTTACATGCCTATCAGCACATGTTATTGAAAATAAGCAATTAGTAGTATCTGTAATGGATGAATATTATGAGTCATAATAAGAAAGGATATTATAAATACTATTATCAGTATCTTAAATAAATTCAACTATTGTATAATGAATCATAGTTATCATTTAACCTTATTATCTTCTTGTAAATTAAATTTTATAATATTAATCATTCATTATTAATATATTAATAGAGATAGATAACATGTTTGAGTTAGATTAACTGGTCCAACCATTTAGTAAAACTATCGCATTTTTAATTCCTTTTGAATTTTAGATTATTTATGAAAACTATCTCACTTCTTCATAGAATAAAGGGTTTGATCCACTAAATAAATTTTCTTAAGATTATTTAATAACTTAAATATTAGGGAAATTAGTTTTGTCAATTGCTAAAATAGAAACACTTAGTTCTTAGATACCTATATTATTTAAGCTTGCTATTTAACATGATAATTTTGATATGTTTGAAACTTCTAAGTTAAAAGAAATTCCTTATGGCAATACATTAAATTAGTTAAAGCCTTGTATTCCTAAGATAATATCAGGTATATTTTAAAATTATTTAAAAGAGAAATCTACATAAGAAGAAGTAGGTGGAGGATAAACTTAAAGGATTGTATAAAATACAAATGGTACATCATCAGTATAAATTAGCTAGGATCTAACATTTAAAATATTAAAATAAAAGCAAATCCAATGTATTAGGAAAGATATAAATTATTATTTCATAAGTATATTAGTGCTTTAAAGTATTTATATTTTTATCTTTTACCAAGCTAATTTTCTTGAATAATTAATTATAATGAATAAATAGTTTAAAATAATCAAGTAAATAGCTAAAGAAGCTAATTAAATACGAAATTGCTATGGATTTACTTTTCTATGATTAGTAAACTAAATCGAAAATTGTTCTATCGTGTAAAATAAAATTTAAAAATCTATCAAAAATTGAAAAATCTATTCATAATTACAATTATTAAAATAAAGAGCAAAAAAATGATAATTTTTTTCTTAAATAAGTAAATTTTTTTCTTTGGCTCAAAACTATTATGCATATAAGTAAGTTCTTTCAACACTTGATGAATAAAATTTTTTTTATTGACGGATATTTATTTTTGAAAATAAGTGTGAAATTAATTTATTTAAAAATAAAAAATTTCTCATCAACAATGCTATTATCCAATATATATTTTAAATTTTAATATAAAATTATTTAATTTTAAAGTTCTATTAGATTTTATATTTAATTTCTATTTTTTATGAATTCCTTTCTTCTTATTGACAAACATTTTAATAATCTACTTTTTTTCTAAAATTTTACTTGGATAAATGAAAAATGATCTTTATATTTACATGGTTTTTTGATTAAAAGATATTTAAAATAGTATTATCTATCTTAAATTTTTGAGTGCAATATTATAAAAATACTTAATCTCATGATAAATTGATTGTCTTTTTTAAAAATTTTTTATATTAATATAGAGTCTTAATTTTTGATAATTTCTTTTTTAAAATAAATCAAAATAGCTTTTATTGAATATATGTAAGTTTCAACCAATAAAGTCTTAATTTAAGTCGTTCATTCTAAAATAAACCTAAAATTATAATTTATTTTAGCTTTTTATTTAAAATTTTAGATATTATAAAATATTTATAAATGTGGCTGACTTACTTTTTTTCTAAAAATAGATAAATTTATAATGAAATATTTTATAAAATTTATTAAAATATTATAAGAAGTTAAATTTTCCTTTTTAGCATATTATCAAGCATATGATATAAAAGTGATTAATAAATTAAACCCCTTTTCTACTCAGTTTTTGAATCAAATTCTTTTATTAAAAGTAAAAATGTAATTTCTGTTCAATAAGAAAGCTTTAATTAAGGATTTCTTATCACATAAGGTTAAAAAGTTAGTATTTACATTTATAAATTCTTGAGCTAAATTGTTTTTTTCAAAAATATGCAGCTTAAATCTTATTTTATAATAGTTTAAGTTATTAGCTTATTAAAAGATAAAATTATATTCCTAACTTCAATGAGATTACAATCAAAATATTTTAATTTCTAAAATAATTATGAAAGAGCTTTTTCAGATGTTTTTTTATTAAAAAAACTAATATTTGAAAGGAAAATTATCATTAGAAAAAAAGTAAATTTTATTGATGATCCAAATAAAAACAATCAGATTTCTTTTATTCAACTTACTCTTTTACAAAAGAAATAAAAAATTTTTAAATTTTGGAGCTTGTAAAATTGTTAATTCTTTTGCAAATAAGAAAAATCTTTAATAAATAAATAAATAATTAACATTGAAAATTAAAAGAAATAAAATATTGAAAAACAGTATTATTTATTTTAACTATCAATTAAAATATTTAATTATAATTATAACATAAATTTCAATAAAAATAAATGTTTTATCTATTTATTAGTGACTAGATTTTTAGGAGATTGTGGAATTAATTAAAAAACTGATATTGATCCTTAATAATCATATTAATTTTAACTTATTATTACAAAAATTCTTTTATTTCATTTAAAAAAAAACCAAAAACTACCTATATTTAATCATTTATAATTTATCAATAATTATTTAGAATTTTAAGGTAAATTATTCATATTAGTTTAATTCATAGTTAATCATTATCTAAATTTATCTCACTTATTACATGTTTATTATCATCTAAATTTATATCACTTACTATATTTTTATTGGAAAAATATGATTATTAGTATTAAAAATCATTTTATTTTTTCGCAAAAGCTAATGTTGGCTTAGCATCTGATTTCGAAAATTTATACAGTTTAATATCTGAGTAAGAATTAGCTAACTACACATTTAGTTAATATTCTGTTATTCTTCTTTTCTTAAGTTTGTAAGATTGGTATTGTGACTTTATATATTTAAATGCTATAATCAAAATGTGAAGAACTTAAATAAAAGGATTTAAATATAGAGCTACCATCATTAAAATTTTTAAAAAAAGGCTAATCTGTTATATTTTTTATTCTTCAGTATTTGATGCAGAGTCAAATTTATCTTAATATATTCCTAAAACTATCATAAAAATGAATATAAGAACCCAGCATAATTAATCTATTATGAGTCTAATATTATTTAATAAAAGAATGCAAGGACGTAAAATAATAGATGCCAAGCAAAGCAATAATTGGAAAACCAAACATAATATACATTGTACTAAAAAATTTTTAAAAAATATTATGATAGAGAAGGGAATTAAAAGATTTTCGATTATTATCTAATAAATAGGAAAATATAAACTAATTTTTTTTTTTTAGATATATTCTTATGATAAAAGCTTTACCAGAAATCTTTTGAAAGTAAACTAGTTTTCTAAATATTGAAGTTCTTGGCTACTATTACTACTAATATTTTCTAGATATGATTATTGTAATAGACTAATGTAGTAAATCACAAACAATGATTGATAGGCAATAAGAATTATTATTGTTATTATGCTAAATGCTAAAAAATAAGAATTCTTTAGCTCTATAAAACCAGCAAATTAAAGAAAAATTGCATAGCTGGAAACCAAAAGAATTAATTCATTGATAGTATATAACAGAAATGAAGCAAATCTTTGATAGACTTAGAAAAATTTCTAAATTTTTGATTTAATTCCTAATTATGTTCCTATCATGTAATACTTACTCATAACAATGAGAGATAATAAAATAAACAAAGTCGTTAATATTGATACCAATATACCTCCTCCATTAACCAAAAGACTAGTCTAAAATTCTTTATTAGTGATTTACTAGTTTGCTAATTATTAAGAAGATTCTATCAATATATGCTTATCGAAAATATTTATAGTTTAAAAGTAGCTAAGAGGATTAGTTCCTTTAATTTAATCTATCAAAATTGTAAGTTCAGAAGTCATAAGAATATTTATCATGTACAGTAAATTCAACTTTTATAGAGTTAAAAACATGAAATTTGAACCTTGTGTAGAAGAAACTACTGAAATAGCAACTGCAGCGTTAGCGGTATCTGAAATACTACTTGATGAGCTTACAGAAGGTTAGCAAGTACCTTTGTAAACATAATAATTTTATTCACACAAAACGCATTCCAATTAATTTAAGTTCATTTAACATTTGACGCACTTCTAAATAGAATTGCATAAAACACATGTTTAATAATTTTTTTCAGGATAGCACAGATATGAAGAGGAAGGTTCTATAGATTAACATATCTTTAAGTCTTATAAAAAGTATTACCCAATTTAGCAATCTAGGCAAAATAGTGGCTATAGAGGGTCTAAATTTATACAGTCATTTATGCATTGATTTCCTTGTAATTTCTGATTACTTTGAAGACACTTTTTTTAATAGAAATATATTGCAGTTGAAGTAACTCCAGAAAATTTTGATTTATTTTTTACAAAATAACTGAAGGAAAATTATCCATTAGTTTGAATAGCATAAGTTGATAATTCAATATATGGATCTGAGTCTTTCTAGATAAGTGTTAAATAATCAAATTTACTAAAAGCAATAAAAATATTTTGATACCCTTATTATGGAATTTAAATATTTTAAATGGAAGGAATTTGAAATTATGATAAAACATGTCTATCTAGACAATTTTAATATAAACAGTTACTTATATCTGGTATTTATGCAAGTGATGTATCATAATAAGAGAGTATATTATAAATACTGTTTTGAGAATCTTAACTGTATTCTATAATAGTATAAGTTACGCTAGTTATCATTTAACTTGTTTGTTTTTTTTTAATTTATATTTTATAATATTAATCATTAATAATTAGTGTATTAATTGATAGAGAAAATGCTGTCGAGCCAGTTGTTGAGCTTATCCAACTATTCAGTATGACTATTGCTTGTTTATTTCCCTTTGCTTATTAAATAGATGAAGAAAATTCTATAATTTCTTCATATAATACGTTCGAATTCTATCCTTAAAATATATTTTATGAAGTTTTCTCAATAACTTAAATATTAGGAAAATTAGTTTTATCTATTGCTAAAATAGAAACATTAAGTTCTTAAATACCAATATTATCTAAACTAGAAATTTAACATGATGTTTTTGATTTATTAGACACCTATAACTGAAAAGAAGTTCCAGTAGACTTGCTATAGCGATAGCTTTAAATTCCTACAATAATATCAGGAATAGCTTTGAATTGTTTAGAAGAATAATCTACAAGAGAAGAAGAAGGTGTTGGAAAGACTTAAAGGTTGGCATAAAATACAAAAGGAACCTCATCAGTATAAATAATTTAAGCTTAAGTTATTGAAATATTAGTGAGAATCCAAATTAAGATTTATAATTTAAATTTTATTAGCATTTACATATTAAAATTTAGCTTTAATATTGCTATTTATAATGATTTCTTTTTTGATTATTTTTATTAAAACAAAGTTAAATTGTTTAAAAACAATTTTGTTTATTATATTTTATTTTTCTCAAAAGAATTTTTTACAAAACTTAATCAAAATTGATTGAAGGTTCTTTTCCAATAAAAAATTTTTAATTTTCCTTCAAATATAGAATTGTTTAATGGTTGGTTAAATATAAAAAAAACTAAATCAGTGTTTAAAATTATAAAATATTAAAATTAAATTAGTAAAATATTAAATTTTATTATTTAGCCTCTTCTAAATAGATAAATTAATTTATAGAATAAATTTGTAGCTACTGTGCATTTTCATATATTTACGCACTTTCATAATCATTTTATTTTTATTTCAGGCTCAGAAAAAAATTTTTATGAAATGCTAATTTAATTGATATGATTGTTTATAATAGAGAACATGCAATATATATATTGTTATAAAAATACTAGGCTGTATTTATTATTTACTTTAAATAATTTATTATAAAAGTAGCCAAAAAATTAAAAGTATCAAATTGTAAAATGATGCTAGAAATTCACAAAATTCTTATCAAATTTTTTTTCTTTGATTAAAAAACAAATTATATTTGCAAGATTACACAATTTTTTAAATAATTAAATAATTTACTTCTTTATATTTTATAAATAAGTCCTTTCAAGCAAATAGAGTTTTTTTATTCTTTTAAATTTTATTTCTATTATATAAGTAGATTTAATTATGATAAATAATTGATATTGAAAGATAGATTTTTATAGAATTTCTGATAGCTTACATATTTTTGATAAGTTATTGTTTCCTTATTATTAAAAGATCAGATAACCTCTATTACTAAAATTAAAATTATATTTCTCAATTTTTATTTAATTTTAGATTTTTAAATGGCTAATTACACTACAAATTTGGTACATTCAAATTTTTTAAACAAAATAATATACAAATATTTTTATAATAAAATTCTTCTTTTACAAGCAATTTCTCTTAGTAAAAAATATTTTAAAAAAAAGAACTTATTGGATATTTTATTTTAGTTAATTCATCATACTCTAAAAACTAAATTAATATTAAGAAAAAAAAGATTCCTATTATTAAAACAAAAAAAGTTCTCTAATTTAAAGATAAAATATATTTGAATTTAGATTAAAATATTAAATAGCAATCAGAAAACGCTAAAACATTTTTAGAGAAATTATAAAATATCAATAAATTATTATTAAAATTTTAATCGTCTAATGCTCTTTTTTGAAAAAAAAATCAATCTTTCATTAATAGTTAAATTTTATCTAACAAAGGACAAAAAAGTATAAAATTGATACTTTTTTATCACCTATTACCTATTAGAACAGAATCTAAAGTTTTTATCAAATCAATCAGATTTTGAAAAAGTAATCTTTAGCAATTTCAGAATGATTTTTCTTTGTTATTAATATGACTAAGAAATAAATTTTAATTAAAAAAATAAGAAAATATATTTTGAAAATGCTTACACAAATTCATTCTGCAACTTTACAGCTTATTTATTAAAAAAATAGCTTGAATTTACATTTTTTTAATAGTCTATTTCTCTTCAAATTAAAACAATTAAAGCCATTTATTAATTTATTAGAATGGATAATTCAAATATCAAGCATAAATTAACTAATTACTTTTTAAATATGTTTCAATTGATATTACCTCATTTTAATTGGTTTATAGTTTAGAGTCGTTAGCACTTCCTAAAAATAAAAGATGTAGATGAAGAAAATGGGCAAATTTTCAAAAAATTTTTTGTTTGTTAATCTTTTTGTTAATTAATGAGGATTTACGGTATATTCTAATTAATTAATTATAAAAATATTTAATTTATCATTTTATTTATATTTATTTCAATCATATCTTATGAAATATATTTTTATTAGATTTAGAAAATAAATATCTCTATTGAATTTATTAATGAAATAGTTTTAATAAATTGAAATAAAATTATTTTTATTATTTTATAATAGAAAAAATTTTGAATTTTTGCATAAATAAAGTTTAAAAAAAGTAGTTTTTTTAGATTCTTTCATTAAATTGATTTTTAAAGTATATTTATAGAATTTTCTTTGCTGTTATTAGGTAATGATTATTTAGTTTTATATTTAATTACCTTCACTATAACTTTATAATACTGCTATTTAGTTTTTTTTATTAGATTAAAATAATTATTCTTTAATCCAATAAAAACCTTTTTACAGACTTCCACTTATTAAGCATTTGAATTTATGCTTTTTTCAGTTTTAAAATTTATAAATTATCTTATTGTTGTGAGCCCTTGCTTTTAACTAAATCAAAGACAAATTTATTATATTTTTAAGCATAATAATTTTATATAAGTAGTTAATATTTATTGAGCTTTTTAGATAAGAAATAAATTACATCTTTGTAGAAGGTTTCAAATTCATAAAATAGACAAAATAATTTTGATAAAATATTCACTATGATACATAATACAAATATACACTGTATATTTAAATATTTTATTAATTATTGAGTTATCTATTGTTT